>NC_053413.1:6107500-6220000 GCF_016859285.1 Xiphias gladius
CAACAGTGCAAAACAGAAATGCTCACAGCTTGATCATGAGAAGAATTGCAAGAGCCAGTGAACAGGTGGAAACAATGTATCTGTGGCTAGTGAAGCTCTATCATAGGGTAAGCTCTTCCCATTTCCCAGTTGCAGACATTAACACCTGTGGCCACCTTATCATCACCTCAGAGAAAGCCACGGTGCACAGCCCTGACATAGACTAGCCTGGTTCCAGAATATGGATGTCTTCTTGCAACGTATACACTGCCACTCCAGTGTAAAATAGCGACAGAAAAATTGCCATACAAATGGCGACTAGCTTGGATAATAAACTGAACAGGACGTTGTCAGCTGACTTACGGAAATAGCGTTTTTATTTTATCGTTAACTTCTCCTATCAACCACTACCACAGTGTAAATATCAAAAAGTACTGCCAGATTTATCAAAAAAATCAATACAACATCAACACTCAACCAAAGACTGGACTGTGATTTTAACTGGTGCCACCACCAGCACAGAAATCCTATTAAACTTCACCTTAAATGTTGCTATTTGTCACAACTTTAAAAAACTTTATTGCTAATAAAACTTAAAAAGCGGTTTTCCCTTAGATATGCTGTATCTACAGTACCAGAGAGAAAAAAGCAGAACATCTGACAATCAGAAGGAATATGGTTTAAGATTTGCAAAGAAAGTGTGCAAAAAATGAGTAAACTGAAGCATATGTAAAAAATTCTTAAAGGTATTCATGTAAATCCCAAAGGATGACCCCCAATAACACTGAAACCTCTGAACTTTTGTCTCGAGTCAGGTAAAAACCTCCACTTGAACTCAAGAAATATCAAATCAAGCAATGAATTTACTGCAAATGACGTAACGTGGATGCAAATCCTTCCTGTTATGACTCATCCACGAACGTTCCTCTTGTGCCACCCTCAAGCCAAATTGTCAGTTTGTACAAAAGACACTGTATCTCATGATCTAACGGGCAGATTGTCCTGAAATTTGCAGAGCATGTTCATGTAATTTTGGCTAAATCAACATTACGTGCTTTAGATGGAGAAGTTGTGCTCGCCTCTAGGCTCCCATTCAGTGGTATTGACATTACGAATATAAGGAAACACTTTTAAGCATTGTGAAGAAGTAGGATTAGCATTGAATCGGAGAGATTTTGGTGGACCTATTTAATAGCAAGAGCCACAGACGCTGGCAGTAGGATGATTGACAAAACTAGACTCGCTCATGTCTTTAAGTCAAAGGAAAAAGACATGCACTGAAAAGTAAGATTTAACGGGGAGAATCTAAAGGAAATAACTTCATACACGGGGCAGAGCTAAAGACAACATTATAGCTTTTACAGCTCCCAGAAATGCTACTAGTCATTTTGCACCAAAGGAGTGAATGCAGAATCACATCAGCTGTGGTTTCAGTGGCCTTCAAGCGACTTGTTGAACGATTCAATCAGCGTAGTTTACCATAGAAAGCTTTTTCTATAGCAAACCCATTTTAAGTTTTTTTTCAGCCACATCTTCAAATCTTCAAGCACATAGCAGGACAAAATAGGTATTTATTCCCATGCAAAAAAAGATTTACTGTCCTACCTGATATAAAGCCATAAAAGCTGGGTATTTAATACACCCACTCACAAATGATTTGGCGGGACTGTACAACCTGCAGGGAAGTTGTACCTTGTTACACATTTTTATGACTTCACAGTTCTGCTGTTGAAGGCTCCAGTTTATTAGTCCTAAATTTAAACTTCACACAGGCTAAAATAAACATCCAACAGTGGAATTCAATTAGCAGTCTTTCTCTGTGATCCAAGTCTGCTGTCTTAATTAGTGATGCCAGTGAAGGCGCTAGGGTGCACACCTCTCCAGAGGCTGGCGGATGCCCGCTCTCTCTCTACCTGCTGACACAGACAAACAGGCACACATGTACAGTGCACATGCAAAGGCCAAGCAGCCATGATACCGTATAGACAGGTTCTAGAGACTCTGTACTTCTAAAAAAACAACTGTTACAACATGGCGCATTTTCCATCCAAGGCCATCACTCTGCCACCTCTATCAACTGTCACCTACTCACACTGATCTAAACCAACGTCAAAATTATCACCAAAGTACTGATCACAGAGCCTGACAGACGTTATCACAATTATTTCAACTGCCATAAACACACAGTATCAACTATTCATTCAATGCTGAAAGGGAGGTTTCCTTCTTGAGATACTGAACATGTTACGTCTTTTGCGATTCACGGCACAAAAGTTTAAGGCACAAAAACGACGTCAGTACACTACAGTATGTTGACCTCCGAAAAGCTCTAAGTATTTACAGTTTATTTACTACTCCCTATGTGCATGTGCACATCTTATGATGATGTAGCTCAGAAACCGTCTGTTATATTCACTGGCAAAACTCACATTAAAGTTATTTTGAACAACTTCTAACAACTTTAATACAATTAACGTGGATGTTTAACCACTTGCAAGGATATATATTTGTTCTACTTTATGAGGTGCACCTGTACAATCTAATGCAATGCAATACAACTGCTCTGCTATAAAGTCTACTTTTATGATGCCTGTGGTGTTTTAGTACTGAGGTCCTTGTTAGTGGTGGTGTTGTACGGGACTGCATTATATTCAGAGGTGTTTCTGATATTCAGTCCCCCTCATGTATGTAAATAGGATGGGAAAAAGTCAGAAACACCTCAGTATAACATAGTCAAGCACACCACCTTTAACTATGTCCTCAGTAATAAACACATAATTGAATTTACAGATTTCAGACAATGTCAACATAAAATGGCAAAATTTATGGCAGAGCTGTGGTATTGAATTGTATCAGATTGTACAGGTGTGCCTAATAAGGGGGCCAGTGAGTGTACATAGCCTAGTTCATAGTTGCAGCTATATAGCAATTACATATTACCATATAAAGTAAGTCAGTTTTTCTAGCTCTGTTGGTGATAAGTATTACATAATGATTCAAAATATAGCCTACAAACAGACACACAGGCACATGTGCACCGAGAGAGAAATATACATTTATGCCCATGTATACTCCATCACCACACACACTTCACTCACACTCACTCTTTAGCCTCTTCCATTATCACTTTTTTCACACATGGCTCTACTGCTTCCATCTCTGTAATGGAGCGAAATGAGGGTATACGGTTCAGGTTGAATTAACACAACGACCATAGCATTTAGCTGAATTTTTTATTCATTTACTGATTACCTGTGTAATTTTTTTTTAATCAAATTTGCTCTCCCCGTGTCATTGTTTTAAAAATCCAGTAGTAGTAGTGATAACATAAGTTAAGTGTACCATACTTTGATGGTGGCTGCCAGGACTATCTCTATAATGAGATGCAGTACAGGAGACCAATAAAAAAAAAAAAAAAATCCAGTGATACTGATACTCTCTGGCTGCCTCAACACTGCAGTTTCTATTGTGTGACTTTGGGTATGATTTGGCAGGAACACTGCTAGAAGTGTCTGGAAGTCTCTGTTCTTCTGGTGTTAAAACCAAGAAGCAACATGAAAAATATGGTCCTCATCTTAAAGCTGCTCTATTCAATGTTTCTATATTAACAACAGAGAATGATCACCCACTGTGCAGTTCCCCTTTGGCTCTACAGGGCGTTTTAGCTTCTTTTAGCTCATTGTTTTGGTTTTTCTGACTTCGGCTTTACTGTTGTGGTTCATTCTCACCGGTCTCACCAATCCCATTTCGGGCCACAGCGGGTGGCAATTTTCAGCGAAAATGCACTGATAAACCCGATGTTGGCGCAACAACTGGGAGCTAAAAGAATGGTAAATATAGGTAAATGTCCTTTACACTATGGGAGTTAAACTGTGAACTGAAGATGTAAATAATATACACAGCACAAAAAACATGCATGGACAGAGATTGAGTGTGAGGCGAGATGCAGAAAATGTAGTTTAAATCTTTTCTAAGACACAAAATGTGGTCAGCTATGCGCTGATGGTCTGCTACTCACTCTTGAGTGTGTGTGATGGAGTTGATTTGTCATTATGGTTTGTGTTATCTAGTTTCTGTAATTGTCTTTCTTTTTATTTTACTTTCTCTGTTTCTTGTGAAGAGAGATGTTTTTGCAAGCCCCTTGAGATTTTTTTTGTCTCCTGCCTGAACAATTTTATTTGTCTCTTCATTTTCTATACCTGGAAATAAAGCAGAGATAAATCCCCAAGTCAATTCCCTCTCTTGCTTTTCCTCCCAATGTCTTTTCATTCTATCTCTTTCACACACACACACCCACACACACGCACAGACACATACATACACACACAAAATAAGCCTCTCCTTGTTTTGTTATACTTTTGAGAACATTCTTTTGGTGAGAAGGATTTCCACTCTCAGAAATCAAATTCAGGAGGCTTTTAAAGATCTTATTAGTCTGGAATTTGTACTCTATAATCTGTACATTTGGAGTTAAGACAATAAACTGGTCAAAATTTAAGATCATGCAGGCCTCATTTTTCACTCATGGTCTCATCAAGTAAAGAAATCCTGAGGAAATCATTTTCAAACTTCTGCCATATCAAGGCAAATCTCCATCACAGGTTTATCCTCAGTATGTGTCTTCATTCTGGGACAGATGGAACTGAGGCATATTGATGAACCTGCATGTTATATTTCAAGAAATGTTTTTCAAGGTTACCCTTATAGTTTGGAAAACTTGTAAATACTCACTTTATGTTATTTGCTTCAAATATATAAAAAAAACAACAATAATAAGGACCGCTGTGGGAGGCCTGTATGTAAAAGACCAACCATATGTCATGCATCACTGGCTTTAGCGTCATAATACCACAAGGGTGTATGACTGTGAGAACCTCCTGCCATTTATCCATCAGTCACTGACAGGCCTGTGCTCATTTAGCTGAATGACAAATCTCATTACAGAATAGTTAAGGATGATGCACATCATCAAGAGCTGACTGACACCGCATTCAGTTGACAACTCCAAGTGTCAACTGAATGTAGCTGCATGCATTCCAGCTCCACCACAGGCTTTTTTCTCCACTCCACTATCTTTACACACCAGGATCAACTTTTGCTGGAGCAGCTTCCATCTCTGGAGTTTGAAAAAAATCTGAATGTGTACAAATATATTTTTATTTACTGAAAATCTCCAAGCAATTAATAGCTATGGTTTTCCTTCTGCTAATATACCGTTTGCAGGAACTATTGACACAAAATAAAGATAAGACGAGGTGCCTTTTACACTTATAATGAGCTGCAAACATGTTGTCAATATGCTTGTAAAAAAAAAAAACTATAGGCAAAATCGATCTAAACAATTTAGCAAATGTGTGTGTTGACGAACAGACTGCTTGATGGTGCTCTGCTTCTAAAAAATATCTAAAGGACAGTGGACGTGCTGCAGAGCCATAATGGAGCGGTGGCACAACTAGCATACTATGCAACTGCATTCAGCGCACATAAGGGGCAATTTTCTTGTGTCTGAATGAGAGCAAATCACTGCAGCCAGGTTTCAAACTGAAACCGGCAGAGTGCTGGTGAGTTTGCAAAACCCTTAAAGAGCAATTCTAAATTGAAAGAAAATCGCATTAGTTCATGGATTGTTATTAAAAAAAGACACTGTTCTTTTTGTATGGTGCCTGTCATCAATTTTGGACCCTAACACCTATTGTTTAAAAAACTAGAATTCCCGCCTTGCCTTTGAATGCCTCCACCAACAGCAAAGTGGCAGTTTACATCCAAAAACTTGTAATATGAGGTCACAGTGACCTTGAACTTTGACCATCAAAATCCAATAAGTTCATCCTCGAGTCCAGGTGAACAGACGGACGGAAGGACGGACAGCCTGAAAACATAATCCTCCAGCCACGGCTGTAGCAGGTGTGGAGGCATAAGAAGTTATAGAGCTTCAATGTGGTTGGCTGAGAGTGTTGAGTTTCCATGGGAGACCCCTGCTGGCTAGCTAATGGGACATCAACAGGGAAGCACCGCAGGATAACCTCAGGCCAGGGAAAGAGAGAGAAAAAGAGAGAGATAGAGAGACGGAGACCACCAAACCATACAATGCAGCACAGCTGACCTCCACATACTACTGCAGGTCACTGCTAATGTGCTGTTATTGATCAATACGAGCACATACACACAGAGAGGGAGGAAGAGAGTTCATCCCGTTTCCCACTGCATTCCATAAGACGCTGGACTCATATTCACAAACACACACGTATCCACCTTGCAGAAGTACAGTCTACAACAGCGGAGTGAATCGTTTTGCATGTACTGAGCAGACGCCTTGTTAGTGCTCATAAGGATATGTTTCTCATGACTCGAACATCGTGTAGTCAGTCGTGTCCAATTTAAAATGAGAGAATGCAGTCCAAGGTTCCCCATCTAAATTATGCCACTCTAACGAACACGGATGTGGGCAATTCAGAGCTTAAGACATTAAATTTTTAATGAAGTGTAATGGCACTCACTAGAATGGCACTGCTTTGAACTTAAAGTTCTCTTTTAGCTTGAAAGAAAAATATCAATTAAACAAGAATAAAGAATGATATTAACTCAGGCGCTGATGTTGATTTTTTTTTTTTTACCTTTGAAAATACAGAGGAGGGACCTGCGAAAAAGAAAAAAACCCAAGGCTCCACCTCTTTCAGCACAACCTCCCAGCAGACAGTGGACGAAAGTTAAAAGAGGAGGAAAACAAACTATTCACTCAAGGAGTAGACCCTCATCTTCATAACAAAGTAGCCCTTGTTTAATGCTACATCTCTGTCTTCAAACAACAAGCTGGAGCAGCTAAAAATATGATCAACATCATGAATTATACATTTTCCACAGATCCTCTGGGTAGGCTATGTTCGCAAGCGGCTTCACCACATAGTATAATTACAGAGGTTACAACAGTGGTGATGAACACAGTGCAAAGACAAATTAAGACTCACAATACCCTCCTCCACCCACAAAGGAATTCTATCCACGGCGATGACAGAAGCATCATGACAAAGCTGTTTGAGACAGAGAGAATTGAGGTATGAATGTTACAGGCTGAGACATTTCAAAGTTAACTGCGTTGGTCAAAAAAAAAAACTGCAGTGTTTTGTTGAGAAAAGCTGCCTGATCATTTGTTAGAACTAAACTCCTGAGGCTTTACATGTTCATCAGTGATGTGAATACAAGGGGCAGTTGTATTACAAGGGGGTTCTACTACACAGGTTCAATTCCTGTTTCAAGGACCATGTACCCAAGATACATCCCACCAATAAAGCAGGCCTTAACTCTAAACCCCACCAATAATGCCTGAGGCTGGTGAATGTGTGTCAGCTTTAGCCATAAAGCATGCCACGCTGCTGTGAAAACAGTCTATGAAATGGCACCATCTGTTAATATCTAGACGTATGATGAAACTCCATAATCCATCAGGTATAGCGTTTATCCTTCGAGGGTCGTCGGGGGGCTGGAGGCAGTCTCAGGTGACACTAGATGAGAGGCAGGGTGCACAATAGACAGGTCACCAGTCTATCACAGGTCTGACACATAGAGGCAACAACCATTCACGCTCACATTCACACCTACGGGCAATTTAAAGTTGCCACTAAACCTAACCTGCATGTCTGGATGTGGACCGTGTCAGGGAAGCCACGCAGGCAGACATGGGGAGAACATGCAAACTCAACATAGAAAGAGCCTAGAACCTAGCAAGCAACCTTCTTGCTGTGAGCATCACTATGCTTTCCTCTTTGATTAAACTCTCCATATTGAGTCTAATGACGTATACCCACGTATTCTCCTATAAGCAAAGAAATCTCTACATTCCTCCTCTCCATTTTCCTTTTCCACACCTTAACCCTTTTGATACTCCAGGCTAGCTAATTAGATGGTTGTCGTCAATTTGTGTTGCACAGCAATAGGAATGACATAATGCTCCTTACTTCACCTCCTGGACACTTGCAGCTGTTATCAGAATTTCCTATCCGATCACAGAATAACAAGCTGAACACTGCTACTGCTAATGACCTTGCGTGGTGATCCGCCAGTTATCCTCCAGCCACTGTAAATGCCAACATTTCCTGGAGATCCATCAAATAGTTGTTGAGACATTTCAATCTGGACCATTGGTGGACCAACTGACCAGCTTGCATTCCCATCCCCTGCCAGTAGCAAGGCTACAAAAACATTAGTTGTCAACAGTTTCAACTAGAAAAACACTCTCAGTAGAGCGTAGACCTCTGCCAAAGCCAATGTCAAACAACATAAACCACACTTCTGAGGAAAAAATTTAAATTCATAGTAAATTATCCAGATCTGCCCCAAAGTTTTATTGATTCTTCTCTGGCCCGTTCCCAATCCCTCCGCCAAGTCCGGTGCAAATCAGTTCAGTACTTTTTGCATAATCGTACTGACAAATAAATCAACAAAATAAACCGACAATGAAACACACAAACACAGACATGGGTGATTACATAACCTCCTTGGCAGAGGTAACAAACAGATGTGTCTTCAGTGGTTTGATATATAGGCTGTGTCAGGAGCCAGTGCAAACGAGGATTTTCATTCTTGCAACAACAATTAGAAAATTAGACAAAATCAGTTTGAGGAACACACACTTTGTGAAAAAACAAAAGGATGAATAAGGACTGCATTTACCAAAATAATTAGCTGTCTACCTTGACTGAACAGAAGGGTAGTATACTGTTCAGTTGAAGCCATCCTGCTCATTGAAGATTCAGTGAACTCATTTGCTCATTCAGTGAACCCTTAGTCAATGAGGACAGTGATATACTGTTGATATTTCACTTCTGTAAACTTTCAAAAAAGACAGAACCTCTGCATCTCTAAACATCTGGTCAAAATTTACATGAAAAGTAATAGAAGAATGGAGCATAAATATAAAAGGACCAAAACATCACTTCCTTAAATACCTTGAAAATAAAAATCAGTGATTTACATTCTTGCATCTTTAGCCCAAAGACGAAAATCAGTAATCTCTATTTTTATGTCAAAATTAGTAAAGGCCAGAGAAGGACATGGGAAGTGACTGTCATGATATTTTAAAAGGATTTTTAATTAATCATTTGAAAAAACCTTTTATTAAAAAAAAACCAAAACAAAACAAAACAAAAATAAAAACAGTATTTTGTGATATCAACATAACCTTGTAACATCACTAAACAACTATTTTGCAATCTCAAATTAAGCTTTTATGGGGTTTAAAAAAACAAATCACAATTACTAATTGAACACATGGCTACTCCAGCCTTCTATTAAAACTTAGGATTCCCATAAAAAAGGTAAATCCCAAAGCTCCTCCTCAGCAGTAGAACTAATGTTACAAAACAAACAAACAAACAAGAAAAAAAACAGTCTTGCAAAGGCCAAGTTTCTTATGTGTTGGGCAGGATTTAAATTTTTTTTTTACAGTTAATTTAACTATGCTCAGTATGCATAGTCAATTGATATTGTCTGTACTGTGTTTGCACAATGATAGCACTGCACTCATACATAATTAAACAGTACATACATTGAGTGAAGAGAAAGGTTGACTATAGAAAAATTCAGGCCACAGCGCTAAGGCTTCCCAATGCTATTCTCAGCACTGCGAGCATCACCATTACTACCCCTGGGCACTACTAGCACACTGGCTAGCTACTGTAGCACCATGCATAATAGATCAGCCTGACTTTGAAGGGCTTTTCTCAGAAGAAATGACATCATTGAAGAAACTGCTTGAAGGGAAGGGTCGCATCAAAGAGGCACAAACGCCCTCGGCCTCTGCTTTGGACCACGGCTAAAGCTTGACTCCAAGCATGAGAAGCACCAAACAGCAGAGATGACTGTGGTTTGGACAGCATGATGCAAATCAGGACACTGTGAGAATCAGTGAAATGTCAAGAACCAAAGACCGTTCAAAAGCACCCACAAATGTCAGCTTTGCTTCTTCAGCATTATTTAAACTGCAGAAATGCTGTATCTTAGGGAAACAGAATATTAATGGATTGTTGCCATCTTTCTCTTCTTTTTCGAGACAGGCCAGGACAATTTCTTACAGATGAGAATATTTTTCCTGGTTTCCTCATGGGTCTCATAGTGGCTTTGAAAGTGGTAGGCCAGGCTAGTCATTTGTCTAGCATCACAAATCAAAGTCTTCCTCCAAATCAGGTTATATTTATCTGATGCTTCTTTGGACTAACAGTGCTGGCATGTTATTCAATTCTGGGTCACATCAGTCTAAATCGTCTTACATCAAAAACAACACAGGGAATGCTGTCAAATGATGAGCATTCCCCAAATATTCATCCATCCAATAATAGTCACAGTTGCCCTTATGACCCCTATTAATTTGGCTTAGCAGTGGTTATCTGTTTCTAGAGCTTGACAGGCCACCACAAGAGAACCAAATTATGAGTTCCAGTCTCTTTTGATTCTCACTCACAGGTCACAGCTTCATCTAAACATAGCTCAACAGAAATGAAATTAAGCTGTGCGCCCTCTGGTTTATTTTGGCTTCTTTTCATCATTGTCTCCAGCAGAACAGGACATGCTGTTGCGTTCCCTGCAGCACTGATACATTTTTAGCAGTTTGTGCAAAACAGTGCTGAGCTACAGATGGGTTTGAATCGTCACAGAGCGACAACACAAAGCCGCGACCAGCGCTTCCCCCAAGCATCTGTTTAGCTCTGTGAAAATTAAGTAAAGTGATGGCCAGTGGATATAGAACCCATGGAAGGGACTTGTACAGGTTCACGAATCCGACTGGCCTGACCAATGCCATTGCCATGACATATGTGCATTCTGAAAATTGGACAAAATTCCTCTTTAGCGAATGAAAAAATGATGCCAGCTCTGCCCTGGAGTATATGTGGTATGGCCGCCTTCTCTATCTTTCTCTTTGTCTCTTGCAGTTCTATAAATAGTGGAGAGTGCTGCTGTCTCTCATATTTCATGTGTCACTGGCTCCCACAGTCCGAGGTGAAGAATGTTCACCGCGAATATAAAGCGTCTTCTTGCCCACTTCCCCAGTCTCATTTCTGTTGTCTAATGTTCTTCGTCTCTCCTTTCCTCTCCATGCTTCAGCCCAAGAGAACCAGCCCGAACCACATTTCAAGTGTCAAGGCACTAGACCCTCATATGTAGGGTTATTTAAGTTGAAAAAAAGAGTAATGCATATTCAGTCCCTTCAAGCATTTTCATAATCTCACAGGGAATAAAATAATCATAGTGACCTTATATTAACCTATCTAACTCGAGTATATAAAAAAACACGACCAAATGCAAATTAAATATCGTGTAGCACCGACGTGAAAACCCAAAGTTTCGCGCCACAACCAGGACTGTTTACCCACCTCTCAAATCATCTAGCAAATTCTAGCAATGCTCATTTTGTGCTCTGAACAAGAAGCGACAATCAACCGACCAACTACTTCTGCTACGCACCTTCCCTGCTAAAGCTAGCAGGCAAGTCTAGAGGTTGGAATAATGACATTATTTGAAACAAGCTGCATCAAAAAAGAACTGTAAGTAGCTAAAAGCTTTTATGTGAAGCTATAATTTGTTCTTCACACTAGTATTAACCTTTCATGATATCTAGCTATGTGTTTTGATGTTGCTTGATAATTTATGTTAGCCTAATTTGTTAACTATCGCCCTGCCATTTTAGCATCTGGTGGTTGGTGTGTGGCCGGTACATTAAAAACATTACATAGCTGACGCTGACTGTGTGGGATCTGGAATTAATATACTCATGTTAAATATCTGATACTAGAGGACTGCTTCCTTTGCGTCATTTCTGTTGTTCTTTCTTCTTCTTTATTTTTTCTTCTTCTTCTCGGCTAGGTTTCACAGCTAGGAAGAGACTAGCTAAGATGCTAATTTCTGCTTTCTTCCCATATGTGGATCTTAGAGTTATAGCAATAGTAAACACATTCACTTTATTTACACTGTGTAATACACAGTGCAACAGTCATGTTTGCAGTGCTATAATAATATATTATAGGCCACCGCTATAGACACTGTATGCAGTACATATTTCATTACATGTATTATTACCATAATCATTAGGGGCAAAGGATCCTGACAGATCACCTTACATTTCCATCTTATGTTTTCTGTCAGAAATATCGCTTTTAGGTCAGAAAAGTGAAAGAGTTATAACCAAAGGATTCTTATGTCTGATCAGACTGTAGGGCCTCTGGTTAAGAAAATATTTTTTATATAATATGAATGGACATGATGAATTAATATGATGATTTATTAATAAGTTCATGTTGTATTAATATAGTAATAATAATGTTACTGGAATTAAAGTCAGACAGAGGCATATGAAGCCATACTGTCAAATAATTAAATTCCTGTACATGCATCACAACTCCTTGGGTAAATAATGAAATAAATGATGAGCTGTTTGGCAATCTATTGTGAAGAGGAAAGCAGGCATCATACATATCCAGGCCTTTGACATAAAGGTCTAACACTGTAGATACACGTACAGTACATCCAGGGTGTCAAAGTCTGTTCAATGTCTTCCATTCATTAAGCTGAAAACCAAGTTAACTTAGAACACAGTGTTACTTCGCTTAACCAAATCAATGAGATTCATTAATTTAGCCTGAAGGCTAAGATAAGTAAGAACACACTGTTATTTTACTGGAGCAGCTGAGAGGAGTGCAAGTAAGGAATTCCCAGGCCTGACTCGCATACTGAAGCACATGGAGTGCAGCACGTTAGCCAGCTGAGTGAAAATCTCTGAGGGATTTGACCCTTAGCCAATAAACTGCAAAGTCTCTTCATCTCTCAGTCAGACACAATGCTTAGTCATCAGCGAGAAGCTCAGCTCAACCTGACAAATCCTCATTAGTCAAAGTTATAAGGTCTGAGAGAAAATATTTCCTTGGAGCTATGTTCAGATCGCTCATTATGTGTTCCAGGCCTGTCCTCAAGGAGGCAGAGAGTGACATTTACAATCAGCAACTGCTAAATGCTGGAGCCATTCTTGCCTATCGGGGTCTTGTGATATAGCATCCGCAAAAATCCCACATAGCTGACAGACAGCGTCCGATAGCTGATTCACACCAGTTATAAAAAGTGCAAGCATCTTTGATTTCATTTCATTTCATATCCATCTTGTTCTATTTCCCATGTGCAATGTCCTGTTTTCTTTTTGACATCAAAGCTAATTAAGATACTTCAATCTTTTCTATGTCCCAGATGAACATATGAAAATAAAAATTTCAAAAACTGCAATCTGTATTCTGATGAGTCTCCAAATGTGTAAGGACTCAGGGTTAAATATGATCAATTGATGGTATGGTAAATGTAAAAATGAAAAAACCTTACTGGTATAAAATGATGAATTAGAACTCATTCATTACAAGGTGGGTTGAGGCAGGCTGATCAATGATAGCACTCCTTTCAACTAATCCCAAACCCAGAGCAATAGCACAGACAGCTTGGGCGTGGCCTTGTGAGCCAGGGGTAATTTTGCAGGAAGTGACATCCTCATTATTTGCACTTCTTATTTCCTGTCTAAATATCTCTTAACAAGACCTTTACAGCTAATTACATCTGATAATGTTTGCTCATATGACTAATTTCCAGGAAAAAAAAAATCCACAAGTACTTTTTTCTTTATACTGGATATAAAAAAATGTTGTTCAGTGGGAGCCCAGAGAGCTATTTGCAAGGTCATTAATTGCCATGGCTGCTGGTAGATCAACAAATGTAATGACTCATATCTTCTTCAAGCACAAAGGGTCATAATGTTTGCAAACTCATGATCTCATCCTAGCTACTGTGTTGAGAAAATGTGAATGAAGGACAACTCTGCTGTTAAGGTTAATGGATCACACATGCAAGAGATAACACATTTCATTTTACTTGACATCTGTCACAATAAAGAACAGTGACCCTTCAACTTCAACTCTCTAAGGCTATAGTGGTCGCATAGTGGTCCTTTGACCTAAATGGTAACATCAACATGTTAAGAGGCTGATGTTTAATGGGTATATTTACCATGATCACCATCTTAGCTCAGCCTGTGATTATGCTAACATTTGCCAATGAGCACTAAACACAAAGCCGAGGCTCATGGAAATGCCATTAGTTTTGCATGTATGCGATCATAAATCAAAGTAATGGACAAATTAAAACTTTGATGGTGCTAGATGGTGCTAGATGCAGTTTGGTGATTCAGTAAAAGTTACTGGATGTTGTTGCAATTCATTCCGGGGGGGAACATGAATGTCTGTAGCAAATTTCATGACAATCCATCCACCACCCGTCGTGATATTTCACCCAGAACCACAAATGTCAACGTCACAGTGGCACTAAAGGTCAAGTCAAGAAATCACCAAAGTTATTAGGAGTCATCATCTGAAAACCATGAATGTCTGTACAAAATTATGTGCAAATCCATGTGGAAGATGTTGAAATATTTTACAAGATAAGTTTGAAATTTTGACCCTCTGGTGGTGTTAGACCAGTCATTAGGATTCATCCAGTGCTTCCAACTATTTTCAATGAAAAGTAGTGAAAACATGCTCAGAAAATGATGTCACTAGATTATGTCATATGCTTATTTGTATATCAGTGATGTCATATCGTGACTATTTACATGTATACAAGATTTAAAAAAATGAAGTCAAACCAACTTACCTGACTCCATCTTTATCGTTGGTTATTTCTTAAGATGCTCTCACCTCAACAATATGCATCTAAATCTACTTCTAATTTCAAAATCTTTTGATGAAGGCTGCTGGATAGACTGTGGAACTGAAGTGTTACAAAAAGAAAATATCCAAACACTGGAATAAACTAACTCTTGTAAACTCCGTTGAGATGAAATAATGAAATAAAACTTAAATAGTCCAATTAAATCAACAAAAACAAGGGGGGAGTTCCCAAGACAAACAATGGGGATCAGTGATTGGTCATCAGATACTCACGTTCACAGCTCATTCACGTTTCTCGATGGCTGATTATTGGTCAATTTAGCGTGCTGATGCTCTCCCCCACTCACTGAACAGTAAATCTATTGAGCCACAGCCACATGAGAGCACATTCAGTGACGAAATGCCGGTGACTCTCTAGAAGAGAGAGGTCCACCCAAAAAGTTGCCAGCTTTGTCGCTAGGTGCTTTTTTGAAAATAGGCGTTAAAGGAGTCACAAATGTAGCCAAATCTAGTGAGAAAATCACCAACATACGATTAATCCTCTGCACACATGAGTATCTTTAGCAAGTTTCACAACAAAAAAAAGAAAAAAAAAACTCATCAATCTCATGTTGAAATTAGAGGAAAAGTCTTTCATGGGAACACCAAAGTCACTAGGATGCATCCTCCAGGGACCATGAATGTCTGTACAAAATTACATGGCGATTCATCCAGTAGTTGTTGAGAATTTCTGTCTGGACCAAAGTGGTGGACCTGCCATTTTATTATGGCTAAATTTTTCACACTTAACATAATCTGGGATTTGGCAGATTCATTTTTGCTCATCTAGGTTTATCACAATGGATCATGGAGGGCTTTCACCGACAAAAATGAAAACCATATCTGAGGATATGTCTGACAATTCTACTAATATGCTCACTACTCCAAAGTACAATGACTGCTAATGGATATAGTGAAGCAGTAAACTGGTGCAGCATAGAAATCTTTGGTTTGCGCCCGCCTGAATGGGACACCAAAGTGCTGAGCAAACCTTTAAGATAAAGAGGAGATTAGTTGCTGTCAGGGCGCTGGCTGGATGTGAGTACAGTGAATGAAGAGGCATTAAAGCCAGACAAAGCTGGGCTACACCGGCCAGACACCACTTCCTCTGCTGCACGCGTACAAACACACACACACACACACACACACACACACAAACACACACACGAGCCCACAAATACAAAACCTGCAAGCAAGCAAATGCTTGCACAGGGTGAGAAATTAATGAGGGTTTGGGGCACTAAAATGCCCTTTAAAGTTTAAAAAGTGCTTATGAAATAAAAACTGTCAGAGAAAAGGACAGATAGCATCGCCTGCCTTTCTTGAAGCACTTTCTTTTGCTTTTCACCCTCTTCATATTTAATTGGTTGAGTGGTCATTTTTTCACATGTAATGGCCACTTAAGGTGCTTTTTTTTACGGTGCATTTGGGGTTAGAAAAATGAAAGTGTTTTTGGTCAGAAAACAATCAGTGCCACAGCTGGAAACAAAAGAATACCCTGACACAATGCAGTCTCCAACAGACCCCATGCAAACCACAGTGTCAGCAAAAAATGAAACAACCTACAGGGTAAAAAAAAAAAAAACAAACATGGAGGAATGGAAGGTGGGGTGGTTGGGGACAAAGAAAAGAAAATAACACTAGTACAAATTTTCATCTCTGTGAAAGAAGATAAAACAAACCTCAGCAGTGGACTTTGCCAATATGAAGTGCAAATGTATTGTTTTATTAAACTGGATACAAAAAAGCATCAAAACTTGAAAAAAATGCCTGTCTACAAAACAATTCATTTCACACCCAGATGGAAATTCTCTCGCTGCCTATGTCTGTGAACAATCTGTATGAATATATCCTCTGCCAGTTCCAAAGAACACAGGCAGTAAAATAAAGCAGAGTGATAATTGTTCACATCAAGGTGATAAGTGATGAATGGATGTTTGACCACCACAATCTGTCATTTTTGAACTTCACAGCTCCAATAGCTCTGCAGGACATAATGGCTTTCACTCAGTAGCTTCTATGGAAAAGAAGCTCATTTGTAATTATGTAAGGCCCACTTACACATAAGAGTTCATAAATGCCAAAGGCACGTGAGAACAAATAGCAGCTGTCAGGCTGCAGCCAGTCCTCCATCACCCGCCCAGTCAAACACACACACGCATACACACACACACACACACACAAACACAGCACACACATGCAAAAAGACTAGGGCATGCCAAGTCATACTTTTGAAAATGAGTATACAAGGATTTTTAAACCCGTAAAACAACTGCGATATTGATGGGGGAAACGAGAAGGTAACCCCTAAATTAATTAAAGATGATGTTGGATGAGGATTCAATAGTATAACAAAAAGTATAGTCTGAACAAACTGCAAATATAGCCCTGATCATGTATTTAATTATGCACAACAGTTAATTTGGCTTTTCTGTATTAACTCTTCACTTACTACAAAGTTTTTTGGCATATTGGATGTATTATAATAAATCCCATTCTGGTTATAATAATATGCTGTTTACATTCCGTGTAACAGCTTATAGAGTTACGTGCTTCATGTGAAGTGAGACATTTAGCACAGTTTCATGTGTTCAAACATTATTTGCTCTACCCTTCAAAACCTAACTCCTAAAAATGATGTTCAGATACTGTCATTTGCTTTTGCATAATACATTTTGCAGAAAATTGAATTGCCACATGGCTTTTGCCTGTCCACGAAGTGCTACATTCTTGTACCGTACAGATGTCATAGGTGGTCGGGGTGGACAGTGGGTGTTCAAGGTGCAGGACTTTTTGACACCTGAGAATGGGGTTTGCCTTTGGGATGCACCATTCGATCATAATTAAGACCAACACTGACCTGATTAAAGCTTCAGTATGAAACTTTTTCTGATATATTTTAGGTGAAATATGCTCCAAAACATATGTTAATGCAGAGAGCAGCCTGGCAGCGGTGTAGAGGTATTCCCTTCTAAAGTTTTAGAGCGAGTCTTGTCCCTCTAACCAATCAGAGAAGGCCAAAGTCAGGGGTGGGCGCTTACAGCTGTCAATCAATACTTCTGGTCTACTACTCCTCCCGCACCAAGGCTACAAGCTAGCATTAGCTGCTGGAAGACGTCGCTATGGCTGACTCACAGGCTAGCAAGCTCCTGATTCCTGCATTAGCTGAGACAGTATACAGCTGCTGCGAACGCTGTCAGCCGGACACCAGAGCTCAAAGTATTGGAACAACTGCCAGAAATGAGTCACTCTGCCCTGAACAAACTTTTCTACTGCTATTTTTGCGAGTTGGATACAAATTGAGTTCACACTGGTATGCAATGCTTCCCGGAAATAGTCATATCCTCGTTCTCTGACACTGACAAAAGCTTTTTCCAGCACCCAATACACGAAAACTCAAAATACTCAAAATACTCAAAATACTCAAAATACTCGATACATTTAGATGTCCACACCCGGTGGACATCTAAATGACCCGAGGTTTTCTCAACTGATGCATCGACTCGTCGAATTTAGGAGACAGCTCTGGTGTCAAACTTCAGTACTTTTTTGGTAATGTTGAAAACTGTCCATTTTTGATTAATCTGATATGAAGTGAAGATACAAGCTATAAAGCTGACAATATTGTCAAGCAATACACAGCCACACTGTACAGAAAATGTCTAGTTTTCTCATTGTTAAGACAGCCATTTTCAATGAGCATTGCATCATTTTATGAATATATGTGATTGTGTTTGCTATCCTTGCTACAGAAACGAGCATTTGTAACACAAACACACAGTAACAAACTTCGCAGTCCCACCCACCCACTCACGCGCTCCCTCACACATTCTAAGCTAATTGGGAGTCGCCCCTCGTTGACCACCCCTCATACACAAAAAGAGTCATCGCCATGACAGCAGAGTCTTGCTCATTATTCCCAACAAGGGTCGGCCTTGTTAGAGCCAAAACTGCCAGACCGCACCTGGCTGACATCACGACAAACCCGAGTCCCTGTTGCCAGGGCAACCACAACTTGGCAACTGCTACTTGGCAACATCCCACTCCACAGGGGATTGATTGAGTGAGCAATGTAGTGAGAGGTGGATTAGGAGGAGTATTATTGTCCCTCTCGATGCAGAGGGACACGCAGGGTCTGAGCTTTGCCAGACACTGAGAGGATGGTGGACTCACTAAAACAATGATGACACCATGGCCTGAACTTGGCTTGACACAGAGATGAAAGATGCCTCTCATTTATTCATTACTCATTAATTTGCCAGTAAGATGCTGCAGTGATTTAAAAAATATTGTGGTGATCTTTGGGCTGCGCAGATTGAGGTTTATTCCATGTATTATTTATTTGCTAAATTTAACTAAATTACATTATTCAACTGAGATAGATATGGTCACATTTTCGCTCAAGTTTCTGTTTAAAGCACAACCAAATGGGTGCCATAGTAAATACAGGTGCAAGGGGAGCTTTCTGGCTGCAAAGTGCACATTCAACCATCAAGTGAAATGAACAAAACTCAGGTGGCAAAATGATGTGTCCAACAAACAACCATTACCCTCTCCATAGCTCCCGCTCTCCTCCTCTCCCCTCTCAGGGCAGAAGAGAAGAGGGAAAACCACTCAGTGCCTGAGACAGGGGAGCAAAGTGCAGCTGTTATTTGCCATCATCCATTAGTGAACCAGCCAGACCCATGAGTGGAAGCTGCAGAGAGAGGAAATGGTTGGTGGTCGTCACCTGAGTTTTTCATCTGATCAGTGCTGTGGGTATTAATATACTGTGCAATCAGCCAAGGTCAACACCAGCACTGCTGGATTTCCATCAGTGACTCCCTTTACATGCAACTCAGAATTGACCTCTTCCCCTGGTTAGTCAAGTAAACTGGTTTTAAGTCAACAAATATGAGCATCATATCTGGTACAGAGTATTAGACTAGAGTGATTTTGCCAAAATAAAATAATGGACCATAATTTCAAGAATTATAGAGGAACTCCACTGAATTTATACAGTCCCAACCTTAAATATATGGACAGTTACACATTTTTTGTTCTTCAGGTTCTGTGCTTCAGCACATTCTATTTGAAATAAAATGGTCTCAGATTTATTTTGACTAGGTCAACATTAATATAGAAAGAAGTTTAACACACAGTGCCCAAACTGCAAGGATTTGAAAGTAATTGAACACTTGGTTGGAAAATGCTTTTCACACAGCTATATGTTGTTTCAAAGTTAGTTCATGCACAAAAAAGCTCAAACGTGGCTCAGTGTTGACTGAGAGCTGAGACTTGCCATTTAGATTGAGGTGGAGTTGTCTGTCAATATGAGAAGTGAAGAGGTGACCATGCTACTAATGGAGATAATAATGAGGCTCAAAAAAGCAAAAATATATCAGATAGCTATCAAAGCTAGTCGGTTTTCTTAAACAACACACTCTAAAAAAGCGTATGTGCGTCCAGGAACACTAGTAAATGGCAAACGAGCTGGTAGACCGAGGAGCACAAGTCTTGTGGATGAGCAGAAAATCATTTGCATGGTGAAGAAAAACTCTCTTATGACTGCACAGCAAGTCAAGAATCGTCTCCAGGATGTAGGCAGACAGGTTTCCTTGTCAACGATCATGAGAAGACGTCATGACCATAGCCTCAGAGGATTCACCACAAGATGCAAACTCCTGGTAAACCTTAAAAACAGAAAGGCAAGGCTACAGTTCACAAAAACACACAAAAAGAAACTGGAACAAAGTTCTGTGGAGTGATGAAACAACATTCAACCTGTATCAAAAAGATGGAAAGAAGAAAGAATCGAGAAAAAAAGGAACAGCTCATCACCAACTCCTAAACTGTGAAACATGGTGGTGGTTCTGTTATGGCTTGGGCATGTACTGTATGGCTCCCAGTAGAATTGGCACACTGGCATTTACTGATGATTCCCCTTCTAGAAGCAAGTGGATGAGTGCAGGGGTATACAAGGGCATTCTGTGTAATCAAATTCAGGCAAAAGCATCAAAAATCCTTTCGTCATTCAGTGTCCTGCTGAATGACGAAAGGATTTTTTGGATGTTTTGTCCTAACAATCCTAAACATACGGCCAAAGCAACCATGGAGCTTTTCAGGCTGAAGAGGTGGAATATCCTCCACTGGCCAAGTCAATCACCTTATTTCTGTCCGACTGAGCAGCATTCCACTTGGTGAAGACCAAACTAAAAGCAGATAGACCCCACAACAAGCAAGAGCTGAAGGAGGAAGCAGTGAAGCTCTGGAAGATGAAAAGTGTCTGCTGATGTCTAAGGCTCCAGAGGGAGCTGTGCGAAGTCTTATAAATTGGTTCAAGTTCAAGTTCACTTAAGACAGAGTTGGTTGGGTCTGAAGACTACAAGTTCGATGAAAAACCTTGGAGGTGTGGAGTCATAAAGAAGTGGGCCAACTAGACCTATGTATCCCACTCTTCATCTCAGGCTAGAGGCTTGAGGCTACATTAGTCACTACTAACATAACGCACAAATCCAAGCGGTGGAGTTTCACTATGGATAATGTAAGTGCCAATGAGGAAGAATGTGTGGAATTAAAAAAAACAATATCTCTGGTTCTGCTGTATCATTTTTGATACTTTTTACTATAAACTGTCCATTGTTAGTTTGACAATGTTAAATCAGTGGAGTACACTGGCCTGTGTGAACCTACCATACTGGAACTCTCAGCCAGATAGATAAGGGGTTATGGCGTTTGTAATAAAGTTTATACAGGAAAAACAAAATTATTTCTGAACAACAAATTTTTAATTCCTAAGTGCCTTGTGAGTGATTCCAGTAGGGAAATCTTTGAACAGGTAGAGATGGCCAGCCAGCTTTTTGATTTGATTTAAAAATATCAGTAGTGACTGATAAATTTAATCCAGACACATTAACAGAGTGACAGATATGTGTCTCTTAGGAATATCAAAGTACTCTAACAATGAAGGTAGTGTCAACAAACCTCAGTCTTGAAACCTTGAAAGGAAATAAGGACTTATTTCTTTATAAAAACACAAGTTCCATCTTCCTTAGTGAGTCCTGAAGATAAATCAATTATCAATTCAAAAACTAAGGAAATTTTACATGGAACATGATGGAAAGTACTGATAGTTGAATCGGGAGATTTGTCCATTTTTTTTTGCCTGGGAAATGGCATGTATTTATTTAAAGTCAAGCATATATTTAGAATATATTTAGTTAACCCTTTGAACCTTTGGCTTTTTCTGCACGTTTTTTTACTCTCTTTATTTACAGGCTTGTGGTAGAGTCAATACATGTCTTAGCTAGGCATGCCATTAACTGACTGGCATAACAGTAGAGTGTCTTCTGCAAAGATGTTAATTTGCAACTGTAATTGAAGATAAATTGTAATTAAATGACATTAAAACAAGAGTGGAACTAAAATCGAATCTTGAGGGTCTCCTGCATTAATTCTCAATACATCTGAGTGTGTACAACCAGTATCCATACACTATAATGCTAGACAGTCTAATACAACAGTATGGTGAGAGCAGCATATCTAAGGCCTTGGAGAGGTCAAGAAACTTGGTTGCACAAAGCTGATGTAGTTATGCAGCATCATTCTTCACTATGGTGGTAGCAGTAAATGGTCACTGACCTAGCTCTAAAACCCAGTACATAACATTAGACTGGACTGAAATGACTGGAGGCCTTAACTATATGTTAATGGGTGAATTCATATTTAAGACAGGGTGGATAACCTAATACAACAGCACTATTACTGTTTCTATATTGGTTTGCAATGTGTTGTTTTTTTCTGGTATGTCATTTGTCTGTTCTTTTTCGTTGTTATTTGTTTTGTTTTGTTTATGGCATTTTCTTTTAATATAAATTAATTCATTTAACATTAATTTGTAACCCTGATAAAGGCTGCCAGCCACAACAAATTGGTTTGAAGTATATTTGTAAGTGTTGCTAAATTCCCTTTTTATGTCATGCTGTTTCATTTCATCATTTTACCGTCACAATTTATTCAATTTTCTTTTAACCTTCTTTGGCTATTATGTAAAATGTGGTTCACAGTTTCAGCGACTTGTCCTGCTTTTTGCTTCTCCTACTGTGTTTCTGCCCTGAACAGTTCAAGGAATGAAGAGGTTGTTGACCAGGCAACCTATCTTCCCCATATACTCACTGAAGGAGGGGGGTGCCAGCTGTGATATGGATCAGATGCTGCTATGTTTGGAATACAGTGACCTGGCAACACAAAGTCTC
This sequence comes from Xiphias gladius, assembly GCF_016859285.1. NCBI lineage: Eukaryota > Metazoa > Chordata > Actinopteri > Istiophoriformes > Xiphiidae > Xiphias > Xiphias gladius. The sequence continues at coordinate 6,130,440 of NC_053413.1, forward strand.
TCTCTCTCTCTCTCTCTCTCTCCTATTCGCCATGTGTCTCGTCTTCTGAACAAGGTTATCAGCAGAGATTATCAGGTTAGGACAATGGACGGCCGGTTCACATAGGTATTGAATGTTTGTAGCAAAAAAAGTATCTCAGCCCCTGATTGTCATTTTATCTCGTAAAGGACTATGGTTGTTTTGAAAAAAAAGAAGAACATGAGTGCAAATTGTGTACACAGACGGTAGTTATAACTAATACTAGCTGTGGTATTAGTACTAGCAGTAATAGCAGTAGAATGACTTTTGGGCTCGGAAATAATACATATGAACCTATGAAATATTATTACATTTTCACACAGTATATACATAAGTATGCATTATTTAAGTATACACAATTACATAATTATAATTATATAAATATGTGAGTATTTACATAATGGTACTAACTATCAGTACTACTAATACCACCATCAACATCAAGAACTTCCTAGTTAAATACAGTTGCTTCTTCTATATAATCTTACATAAAGTCTAGAGGGGTTACATGAGATAACATAACCACTCATGAAAAACAACTTTAACTTTGAAGTTACTATAGCATGCTAATACTGCTACAAAAGTGGGTCAGATGATGTTTGATACTATTTAAGTAATCCCCATATACTGTGTATACAGTATCTGTAGTATGCCTGATGGCTAGTTTCAACTAGTGGAGGCTGGTCTTTCTCACTGCAGTTTGTTCTTGATTTTTAAATTCTGTACTCCTTCAGGTATTTAGCAGTTTTGTGAGTGATGTGCCTGCAGATTAGGCACAGATTATCTAGCTGCTTCAGATTTAGTATTAGTTGTCAACTAACATGTAGAATGATTGCACATTAAAATACTGATAGCCACACCTCTTTAGTCGCTATGTTCCCAGATCTCAGCAAACGTTGGTCAGTAAAATGTATCATAACCAACTGAAATGATGGCCCAAACTACAAAATTAAGACCCAGGTTGTAATACATTTTTTACCAGGAAATGCCCTTTGCCTCATACATAAAACAAGTCTTTAGGAAGAACCTTCTTCCACCTGCGCAATATTGTGAAAATTAGAAACCTCCTGTCTCAAAAGGATGCCAAAAAATGAATCCATGCATTTGTTACCTCTAGACTGACTCCCGTAATGCCTTATTATCAGGATGTCCCATTAACTTGTGAAATGCCTCCAGCTGATCCAGAGTGCTGAAGCACGAGTGCTGACAGGAACTAGGAAAAGAGATCATATTTCTCCAGTGTTAGCTTCTCTGCATTGATTCCCTGTAAAACCCAGAACAGAATTCAAAATCCTTGTCATTATGTACAAAGCCCTTAATGAACAAGCTCCATGGTATCTTAAAGAGCTCATGGTGGGGTGAGATGGCTAGTAAGCGGAAGGTTCCTGGTTCAATCCCTGGCTCCTCCAAAGAGCGTGTCAAAGTGTCCTTGAGCAAGACACTGAACCCCTAACTGCTGATGCAACTGCTGCGCCGTCCATGTCTGAATGTGTGTGCTAATGGGCTAATGAGACATACATTGTAAAAAACTTTGAGTGGTCGTTAGACAAGAAAAGTGTTATATAAGTGCAGTCCATTCACAGTACCCTATTTTCCCAATAGAACACTCTCAAAATGCAGGCTTACTTGTGGTTCCTTGAGTTTCCAAGAGAGGCAGAGCCTTCAAAAATCAGGCTCCTCTACAGTGGAACCAGCTCCCAGTTTGGATTCAGATGCCCTCTCTACATTTAAGATTAGGCTTAAAACTTTCCTCTTTGATAACGCTTATAGTTAGGGTTGGCTCAGGCGAGCCCTGAACCCGTCCCTTAGTTATGCTGCTATAGTCCAACTCTGCTGGGGGAACTCCCCTGACGCACTGAGCACTCTTCTCTCTTCTTCTCTCTCTCTCTCTCTCTCTCTCTCTCTCCCCATGCTACTGCATGTCATTAACTTTGTGTATTCTCTCTCCCGTAGTCTGTGCTTTTCCTCTCTGTCCTCTCTCTCCCTGTCCCTATTCTGCAGGTATCTCTGACTCCGGAGCTGCAGGATCCAGAGCTGCCACTACTACTCAACACTCATCATCATAATTATTCATTTTATGTATTTTTTTAATCAGTGCTTCTATCATAGCTGTTATTATTAATAACACTATTACACCAATAACTATCACTATTATTATCATTATAACAACCAGTCTGACATTGAATACAACAGTATATACAGATGTTCCTGCCCCCCCCCCCATTCGAGGGAGACGGCCCCCCACCCTGAGTCCGGTTCTGTCAGAGGTTTCTTCCTGTTAACAGGGAGTTTTTCCTCTCCACTGTTGCCCAGCGTTTGCTCATGGTAGGAGCTGTTGCGTTTCTCTCTATAATATCATAAAGGTTGAGCTTACTCTGTAAAGTGCCTTGAGATAATGTATGTTATGATTCAGCACTAGATAAATAGAATTGAATTCAATTCAATAAATTGGAATTATTAAATCTTATTGGAAGAGCTGTTAACATTATTTTGTCTGTCATTACTTTAACATTATTTTATGTTACAGTCTTGGTTGGCGAATTAAATGCAGTCTCCAAATTACATTCATCAGTCTACATCGAGCGATCAATATGGGAAACATCCTGGGTCTTGCACAGAAAGCAGTAATTTATATCTCAGATCCGTCTCGGTGGGAGGTTATTAAGAGTTTGTCCACATCACATGTATCATCTTCTTAATATAAAAAGTTAATGAAGCCTGTTGAGGCTGCGGCAGCCGAGGCGAGTCTTTGGAGAAGGATGATAACGCGCTTTTAACACTTCTCTGAACCGTGGTGGTGAGTATCACTTTTCAGACCTTTCATCGGGGACTTAGCTGTGGGATCACTCCACTACCCGCCATGAATCTTCTGCAATTAGGTGGGTAGTTGTGATGGTGGTGGTGGTGGGTGGGGGAGGTACTCTGTTATAGCCCAGAGTAGCAGGTGAATGAACTCATAAGACTTTTGGCTTCCGGTAATGCTGCACAGGGTCTTATGGGGACGCACGCAGCAACATTTGGGAAAAGAAGCTCTTTGATCAGGTAAATGTGGTGTGACGAGAACACTGGCTGGAAGTTTCACCTGTGTGTGTTAAGTGTTCAGAGCACCGCTCTGAGATGTTGCAAATCTGGCTTGTAGCAGTCAGTAAACACAAACTGTTTGTGTGCACTCTGGCAGACCAAATGAATACTGGAGACAAGTGTTCAAACTGTGATCATGTGCATGCCACACTCACAACATGAGCCTTAAAACACTGATAATGATGTCTACATATTTTGGACTATGATTATTTTCCCCTTTCTAGATCTCTAAAGACTATTCAAATATATCACCTTGAGAATTTAATATCTCAGAACTCAGACATATGCAGCCCATAAGAAGAGGTCACAAGTACACATTTCGCAAAACACACTCATTTGCTGTCTCGCAGAGAGATAGATGAGAACACTGATACCAGTCTCACATCTGTCCATTAAATATGAGGCTGTTGTCATGTTGCTGTCACAGTGCGGCCAGTTTATAATCCAGAAAGTCAGTGCACCCAGCCAAGAAGTAGTCATGCTCATAGCCCCCCACCCGGAAAGCACAAATAGTTGTTTTCACAATGCAGTTTTTGTACAGGTCAAACAAACAAGATATAGCGTGTTAATCACTGAGCTTTAGCGCAGTGTTCATGCTAAGATAAGCCAAGCTAACTGGCTGCTAGCTGTATATTTACCATACAGATACGAGAGCGGTATCAACCTTCTCATCTAAGTCTCATTCCAGTCTATTTCTGGAAATGTCAAAGTATTCGTTTAGAAAGTGAAAAGCTAAATCGTATGAAACATAAGTTCCTAGCATTTGACAACTGCCCCATTGGGATGTGATTAGTTCTAGTGTTCAATAGGAACCTGTGGGACTTTCCATTGGTCCAGTGGCAGGAGACAGAGGTCAAGAGAAAGACAGACTAGAGAAACTAGCATCAATTCTCTACTGCCGGCTCATCATCATCCTTTATGCTTCCATTTCCACTGACCTTGTCATATTTTCCCCCTCAGACCTAATGGAAAACATCTGCTACAACATACTGCACATGCACAATGCAAGGGTTGGTGCGAAAAAAAGCAGCCTGCTGATAACCAACGTAATCAGACATTTCGCTGTCAGCCATAATCTTTTTCCGGCCGCCCTAAACACAAGCCCCGGCGTGGCTTCCCCCAACCCCAAAATGTCCATCACATCACATCATTAAACTTCTTATTAGGGCTGGGTAGCTCCTCCATCTTGGGAGTGAGCCGTGATCTACACCAGTATAGGTCATAAGAGAACAACTTTGGAGGAGGCTTCAGTAACTGCCACGCAGCCCACAGTGACTGCCGATACTGTAAGACTATATTATGTCTAATTCAGTAGGCACTAGCAAGCCCCAATTTCTGACAGGTCACAGAGCAGAAATCCACAAACAATTAACATGAGCAAACATTATCATGCTCTCTGTTGAAACACAGTTGTCTTGGCAACGCGGTGAATGAGATTAATTGCTCTACATTATCATGCTCTCTGTTGAAACACAGTTGTCTTGGCAACGCGGTGAATGAGATTAATTGCTCTACAGTGGGGAGGAGTAAGAGCCTGGGGATGATCAGAAACACACTGTGGGGTTTTTGGTGATCAACACTGAGCGATTCAAGCAGGCAGGCCCGGAGCTGGAGCACAGAGGCAGCAAGGTGCTCTTCATCCGCTCACATGCGTGGCGATGGCTGAGGGGAAAGAAATAACTCTGATAGTCCCTGCAAAGGCAACACAAAGGCGGTGCAGCAGGTCACGATGAGCCGCTGTCACCCGTGAAAATCTTAGGAATATCACTCATATTTAGGTCAATCTGAAAGTAATACCGTTTTCGCATCAGCCCCCCCCCCCACCCCCCTCCCAACACACACCCCGGCCTCGGATGGATGGATGGCGAGTCTAGCTGAAATGGGGGGTTTCCATTTTCAGTCCACGATCAATGCAAGCGCACCACAGCCATTTAGCGCATCATAATAAAAATAATTAAAAAAAAACCCAATCCACACCACGCCTCGGAACAAACTGACATAAAAAGCAAAACATCTGGCACACACTTCGAACAAAATACAACATCCAGCCATATTCCCAGCAGGCTGTCACATCCTCTCTTTTTTTTTTTTTTCAAGCATTTGCACAGATGGGAGTTGTGAGACGAGCGGAATGAGTAAACTGACATTGCGCCTGCTTACTGTAAAATAAATTCCCTCGGGGATGGAGAGCCTCCTTTTTCCCTCTTGACTCCCTCCGTTCCGACGTGAGACTTTCCCGGAATTCAGACCATGCAAAACAGGTAGTCAGTCAATCCACGCTCCGAAGTATGTGGTCCGGTGTGTGAAAGGAGACGGCAAGCCAGCATCGGAGACAGAAGAGAGCCAGCTGTGGGGGAGGAGTAAGAGCCTGGGGATGATCAGAAACACACTGTGGGGTTTTTGGTGATCAACACTGAGCGATTCAAGCAGGCAGGCCCGGAGCTGGAGCACAGAGGCAGCAAGGTGCTCTTCATCTGCTCACATGCGTGGCGATGGCTGAGGGGAAAGAAATAACTCTGATAGTCCCTGCAAAGGCAACACAAAGGCGGTGCAGCAGGTCACGATGAGCCGCCGTCACCCGTGAAAATCTTAGGAATATCACTCATATTTAGGTCAATCTGAAAGTAATACCGTTTTCGCATCAGCCCCCCCCACCACCCCCCTCCCAACACACACCCCGGCCTCGGATGGATGGATGGCGAGTCTAGCTGAAATGGGGGGTTTCCATTTTCAGTCCACGATCAATGCAAGCGCACCACAGCCATTTAGCGCATCATAATAAAAATAATTTAAAAAAAACCCAATCCACACCACGCCTCGGAACAAACTGACATAAAAAAGCAAAAACATCTGGCACACACTTCGAACAAAATACAACATCCAGCCATATTCCCAGCAGGCTGTCACATCCTCGCTTTTTTTTTTTTTTTTCAAGCATTTGCACAGATGGGAGGTGTGAGACGAGCGGAATGAGGAAACTGACATTGCGCCTGCTTACTGTAAAATAAATTCCCTCGGGGGATGGAGAGCCTCCTTTTTCCCTCTTGACTCCCCTCCGTTCCGACGTGAGACTTTCCCGGAATTCAGACCATGCAAAACAGGTAGTCAGTCAATCCACGCTCCGAAGTATGTGGTCCGGTGTGTGAAAGGAGACGGCAAGCCAGCATCGGAGACAGAAGAGAGCCAGCTGTGGGGAGGGAGTGAGAAGGGAAGGAGCGGCCGGGCCGGAGCACTGCGCACAGGAGAGGAGGCTGGGAGAGCGCCAGAGGTGCTCTCTCTCTCTCTCTCTCTCTCTCTCTCTCTCGCTCTCTCTCCCTCTCTCTCTCGCTCTCACTCTCTCTCCTCTAGTTCACAATGCAACACCCCCCCCCCATCCCTGCCAGGCAGACTCACAGACGGCTTGGGTACCAGTGTCAGCAGCGACACACACCGGTGATGAGAGGCAGTAGCTACGGTATGGGCGGTGATTAATGCCACAAAGAGGCGGCGGCAGCCGGAGGAGGGAACCGCTGTCGCTCTGGCTGATGCACATGTTACTGCAGGTACGTCAGGACGTCATTTAGCTGAAGAATTCACAAGTCCACCAAAATCGCAGCTACTTGTGCCTGTTTCAAAGTCATTTTTTTGGTTTATTATCAAGTTTTTTAACAACATTGGAAAGAAGAAAACAAGGCTTTTCCGGGTATGTTGATAATAATCCTTCAGCCTACAAGCCTCTGGGCGGGCATGCCACGTTTGATTGACAGCTGAGGCAGCTATTATCCATAATGTAGTGACCCAAAAAAGGAATTTCAAATGACACAAATTTTCAGAGCACTGATAGGACAAACTGCGGGGCACTGATCTGTCTGCAGAGAACTAATGCATCACCTGACAATATTTGGTTGACACTTTTGGTCTTTTTCATGTTGTTATCTCCTATTGTCACGTCCTACTGACTGGTTTTGGTCCCAACAATCATATTTTAGTGGGCAGAATAAGGACCAAAACATTAAGCACCTAAACAGACTTCACATTTGCAAGTTGCACGTTTTTTAAGCTGTCCGCTGTGCTTTTATAGCTTTTTGTACCTTTTTCCTGGTGGGTGTTTGTTTGGTGTCGAATTCAGCAACTCCAGATGCACAGACAAGATGTGTCCTTCTTTGTAGATGAGAAGACATTAGCTGGGAAGTTAATGGATTGTTGTTCAAAGTCTGTGGCTCGCTCTGTGATGTATGGCAGGCTTCTGTCTGGCTGTTAGTCAGTGTCACAGTCAGGCTGTGATAGATGGAGCAGTAAAATGACTGCTTTATTCTAATACAGCACAAAGTAAAATGATTTGAATAGCAATGTGCAAAGGAGTCCTGTGTACATAGACAGAGAATCGATGGCATTCTGACTTGTTGATGCAAAAACAGGGGCTTTGAAAAATATTTAAAGACGCAGTGAAATGAAACATAAAATTTCCAGGTTGTAGGCTAATCCTGTGTCCCCGTGGGATAATTGTTCATTCATCTTTTGTGACATGCTAAATATGTGTCCAAAAAAATCATTTTTGAGGGTTTTCACATCAAAATCAAAATCAAAAACCCTTTTTGTAAACATATGTAAAGCATAAGAATAGCTTTTGATGACTTATCTTGAACTCCGGGCAGTTACATAGATTTATCCAATCAAATGTGAGCTGGGTTAGTGACGTTATTCTTTCAGTGATTATGATTCTTTTCAACAGCTCCTTGGTACGAACGAAGGGAACCAAGTCCTACTTGACAGCTGTTCTTTTATCCTTGTGCCTAACTTTGCACTGCCTACCCCAGTTGCTCAGTTCTTGTAGCTAGGACCACCACGACTACGGCACCCTGCCCTTGCCACAGCAACTGCTGCTACCCTCTCATCCTTGCCCCGCCCTGCACTTAATGCCTGCCAACTTGGGAGGTGGTGGCAGCGTCATTCAAATGACCGACCGTTAACTTGCTGACAGTCCGTGTCCGTCACTATCGCCAGAGCCCGACGTCAAATTACCACTTCCCCTTTACGTGAACAGTGAGAGCCGGGCAGTCACATGAGGCAGCATGTTTAGGGAAAAAAATGAGCCAAACTCAAAAACGCTTCAGTATTTCATTCAGTCAGGGACAGACATTCCCATTTATAGGGCTGGCAACGCTATTGCAGTCCAGCCAAAAAGAAAAAAAGAACAATGAGCCGTTTTTTTTTTTTAACTGATCTCGGAAAGGAACAGAGGCATTAGATCTGGTTCCCTTCAAAGAGCCGTAATTCCCATCACTAATTTGGAGCACTAGCAAATCCCACTTATCATATAAAACCGCACTTATCATTAGCTAGCAGGTAGCTAGCGGAGGAATACCCTAGCTGCAGGTGTGTGTTTGGATTTCAGCTGTTAAAGACTTTTGACTTACATTTAAAAGACTTACATTTCCAAAGAAATGTAAATAAGTAGTTGCGGTCTGATATATTTGTTTTACTGGAGGTGTGTGGAGGCCTGCAGTCCTTTAAGGCTCCATATCTTTTGCCATGCCACACCCACTATTTGCGATCCAATCACATGTAAAGTTTGATATCATAACTGAACACCATCCACATATTCTGTCACACTCGAAATTAGGTCACATTACTGAAGCTGAAAGCACTCTAACTTCTGTTTCACTGAGACTTCCAAAGTACTGCCATTATTTTAAGACATTTTCTATAAATACATGTATTACATGTGCAAAACAGAGGTGCTGTAAGATGTAGACAGAATATTAACCTGCATGTTAAAGAGTCAGTTCACCCAAATTACCCGAAAGCAATCAACTTCACCCCCAGTTAAAGGATATAGAGTGTGCTTGCTTTAGCTGAAACAGTCCTCCAGAGAGCCCTCCCTAACCAGCAGTCTCCAAACTGAAGTGTGGTGAAGAGGGGTTTATAAACACAGGCTTTTGTATGTTTAAAACCCAGACTTTGGGGTTGGAAGACAGCTTAACAGTGAGCTACAATGAGTTCCAGTGCAGTAGTCTTTCACAGCCAACAGTCTCCCGGTGAGAGCTCTAACCTGTGTGAGGCAGATAGTCGTGTAAAAGAAGTAATTGATGTGATGGGAGAAATGGAAAGTAACAGTCCTTATTCAGACAGTAATTGTTAGAAAAGAGTATAACTTCTACTTTTAAACTGAGAGCTGCAGCAGGAGAAGCTGAACAGGATGTTACCGCTAAGGTTTGCAACACTGGACTGATGATTGCTGAGTTATGAAGCTAGGTAGCTGCTGGACAGAGTAGGGGCAACACCACTGCTTCGGACTGCCACGATCAGGGTTGAAATTCCGGTTGGAGCTTATCTGCGGGAAGTTCAGGTGTTGCCTGTAACTCAAGTACCATCTGGGAGAAGTAAGTGTACATGTCCTCACCTGACCAGATGTCATAGGGATTGCAGCGTAGTCTGCTTATTGCGTATGGCGGGCAATGACAACCCCTAACAAGGCCCACACACCTGGGGGTGTCATCCCTCGGTGTCCCTGCCCTCCGGACAAAGGAAAAACAGGGAAACTGCTTTGTGGCAGATAGCAAGTTTAAAGCTTGTGTAACTTTTTAACTCCCGGGATGGCCATAGGAAGCAAGCAAATGTACCGTACATTATTTCCAGAAGGAACCATGACATCTAAACCCCACTCGGTGTCCCTACCAACTGAAACCAGACCTGCCGCTTTGTAAAACTGGCTAGAAAGAATACAATTTATGCACAGACATACATGCCAAATCAGGACAAAGCCTTTACTGGAGGGAGTTAGAACATAAAAGGAGAGTGGAAACATTTTCTAACCCAGTTGAACTGAGCTCTGTATATCCTCTGACTCTTTTCTATCTCTGGCTGTATCTATATTTGTCTCCCTCTCTTTCTCTCATTTCCTCTTTGTCTAACATTTCTTTGTTCAGTCAACTGTAAGCCATTTCCAAATGTCACAGTCACTGGCATCAATGGCAAACTAAATCTTGCACTCATTGTTCTCGCATACACAGTTTGCTTCACTGCACAAGAAATGACTTTGAATGTTCTGATTATCTACACACATCACAGCCAAAATGTCATACTTTAACAGCGGAAGAAGCAGCAATTTTAATTTATTCCAAATTTTTAAATGTCACTACATGTAGGCATACTGTATGCATTTATGCTGCAACAATTCACGTTTTTAGACCCTCTTTGTATACTGCAATATATCTTTGGGTGTTAATTCATTTATTTGCTGTATCATCCCCAGTATGCTCTCCTTTGTGCTGTTTTTCTTGCAGTATACTCCATTTGAGCTATTCTTATCTATAGCCTATCCTCCGCTGCTCTAATGACCTGACATCTCCGCGGGGATCATTAAAGTTTCATCTGACCTAATCTAGAAATTGAAGTCCCCTTTAGCAAGGCACTTGTCGACTCCGGTGGAGCTGCTCAGTGTCCATCAGTGGGAAAATGTGATTGTATTGCATGAGAAGTTGCTCGCAGGTGCCAGTGTCTGTGTGTTCGTGTGAAGTACAATGCTACTTGGAGGAACACATGCTCACTTAAACCTACGTAGATAGACCATATAAATTACAGTTACATGTACACACATGATTTAAAACTTTGACTCATAGACTCCATTTTCATCTGGTACGATATGCAAATTAGGTTAGAGGACCTGATGAACTTATCAGCAAACACAGTGGGCCCCAGGCCATTCTCCTGTATAGGTCCTAGCCTGCTTTTCCCTTTTTAGCCATGCTAGCAGCATGGCTCCATGGATGGCAGTATTGGTGAGTCAATCTACCACTTTGGCCCAGATGGAAAATATCTCAACCTCTATCAGTCACTTTCCTAAATGATGACTATGATGACTGACTTTGCCTCTAGCGCCACCATGAAGTTCACATTTCATTTAATTAAATGTGTCAACAGCTATTGGATGGATTGCCAGACATTCATGTTCCCCACAGGATGAGTTGTAATTACTTTGGTTATCCCCTGACTTTTCACCTAGTATTCCCATCAGCCTCATTTGTACGTTTGGCATGTGTTTAGCGCTAATTCGTAAATGGTAGCTTGCTAACACACCAAACTAAGGTTGTTAAAATGGTAAGCATTATACCTATTTAGCATCAGCATGTTAGCATTTGAGAGCATGTTAGCATGCTGACGCTAGTATTTGGCTTAGAGCACTGCTGTGCCGAAGTAAAGCCTCACGGAGCTGCTTGAATGACTGTAGATTCTTTAGTCGTGTTTTCTTAATCGTTTGTCTACACTGGATGTATTTCATCCACTCTTTTCAGTCGTCCATTTCTGATAGAAAAGGTAACTCCATTGTAATCAGTCAAGCTATCTACACAGGCTGCATAACAGCATGCATTTTAAGGCTCATTTATTCTCAGATACGGATACAGACGGATCCTTCTGTCTGTACTCTGCATTCATTTTTTCCATATTTGTGCGAGTTGTCTGAGAGCTTACAGATAAAGACAAAACGGAGCAGTACCACTGGAAATCATGGGGGCAGTGTAGCCAATAGTTTGAGCGAGACCCAACCATAGAACAGGACAAAGAAATTTAAAAAATTGAACTTTTTGAGGAGAGTTTATGCGAGTTGGTCAGGAATTTTAAACATCAATATCATGCTACTTCGCCGGGGGAAAGGGACAAACAGGTGCTAATGTGCTGTTATGCCTCCTGTGTAGATACGGCGTAAGAGTTGGCTGAACAGCACTGACATTTAGACTGAGATCTGATTACAGTTTGAGCCGAGAGCAATTTTGATCTTATTGCAGTTCAAAAACTCTATGTCATTTCACCACAAGCTTTAGGAATATTTGTGATGTGATAAAATAAGATCTAGTGTTCTAGATTACCTGTTTAGCTGATCTGTCACGCTGTATCTAATGTACTGGTGTGTTATGTCTTCGATAATGATACAGTTTTGAAGATTGTTTCACTTGTAAAATGTACACTCATTGTACTTAATGGGGTGTCCTGATATACAATATGCCCTTATTAAATTATAGATATTACATTTTTATTCTCAGGCATTTATGAACTGAGCTTTGACGGGCTGATTTTCATCAGACACCTTTAATTTCCTCCACTGCTGCTACTCTGAAGAGGTGCAGCCCAATAATTCCACTACATCGCTCCATATGATAAAATAAACATATTCCGTCAGTAATATAGGCTGATATGAGGATGCATTTTTCATTATACAGTGTGGGGCATGTATAATATATAGAAATAAAAATATATAAATATGGGTTTCTTCTGCAGTATCTTTCTTTTCTTATCAATATAAAGTCAGATATATCTATACTAAAAAGTGTTATCTTTCTTTTGGACCCATTGTCTTTTCCCTGGGTGATGGGTTAACCCATACCACCTTTACCATCCAAAATTCCCAGTAAACTAACACGTTCATTAAAAAAAGTACTGCTCTTGGTCTTTATTAAAATGTATTTATTTCATTTATTAATGCTGAGATTATTTCATAACTCTGGAGTAGCTCCTCCACTAATAATTTCCTGTGTAGACTCAGGTGCGCTCAGGTTACAGCCGACCACATCTTCTGTAGTGAATAAAACATGACACTGCCTTCACTGAGGTTCGATGAATCACATCCTTTTCTGTAGAGGCAGCTTGTAAAGAAATTCCTCCCTCTGGAGGTTAACCTTCATCTAAAAATCAAAGAGACAGGAAGACGCTCTGGGCGGAGAGAGTCTCTATCAGCAGGAGAGTGAAAAACCCAATGTTTACTGAAGATACTGTAGCTTTTATTGATCCACCCCAAACTACCCAAAAACCATACATCCAACAAATGAGATGTATGGTACCATAAGCGAAAGAGTTAGAGATCGACCTTAAACCAGGCCACCTATACTATACCTAAATTAGGGGGAAAAAAACAGTCTTATTTTCTTGAGCTCCAGGCACTTTTTAAAATGACCTTCAGTAATACTAAAGTATTTGATATTGTTGATCACAGTATTTAACTGGAAAGACTAGCCACTTTCCATTTACAATGACAGCCCATTTAATGGACTATGACCACCTGTGTGGCAGGACTCAAGCAGTAGTTTCAAGTGCTTCAACGTCAAGTTCTCTTAAGGTTGGTACAAATAGCCTGCAAGGGTCTGTGGGTCCACCTTTATTCATTATATGCTAAAATAACACAATCTCTGCCACTTTGCATTTTAACGTACATTTTTGTGCGGATAACACGTCTTTTTACGTGTCACCGACCCTTCTCTTAATCTGGCCATCGCAAACCTACAGTCTGTTGATCAAACAATGGGTTGTAATTTCAAGACCACAGAAGAAAAGTCCTGCCTACTGCCCATATCCACACTCGTCAGGCTTGTCAAATTAAAATAGTTGAATGCTACAATTATTAGAACCCTGTGTCCTACAAATTGCGTTTGTATATTACGAAACTGTTTTTCCAAAATGGTGACAAACATAATCTCAGGATTATGTTCAGAGGAAATGTACATTCATAAACTGCACTGAAGTCACTGGGACATGGTTAACCTTAACCAAATGCTGCCAGGGCCTAAACATAACCATAAAAAAGTTTAACACCCCTGTAGTCACTACAAACGGATATAGTATTTCAAGATCGAATATTCTGATCAAAAACAAATTAAATATGTTGTCAGCGAACATTTTAATGATACCTCCAGCATCCGCATTTGTGCAGTAATAACAACAACAGTCACAACAGTAGATTTCCTCAGTGTGTTTATAGGAAACGTAATTTGGTCCTAATTACGTTTCCTTCAAAACATTACAGTATTTGCTGATGCAAATTAGATGTGAATTGTATAAACGTCATTTGAATGAGACAGGGTCGAATAAAGGTATCTTCCTAGAGACAGACTCACTTTTTAGACCATTGAGGAACACATAACTAGCAAACTGAAGGAATCATATGTTTCTCCCTCTGTTAAAAGGACCGTTGTTCAATCTACCATTATATCTGGACTTGATTACGGTGATATTTTATACGGTATATGCATGCACTCCCTCCACCTTAAAACCTTAAAGCAAATACTGCTGAACATATCACAGCTGCTCTAAATTAAAAGAGAGGGGGAATAAAGAATACTTCAGACCACTCTTAAATAGCCAGATATGCCTTTCTTTAATCATAATATATATTTTAATTTCAACTGTTTAATTTCATAATACTGCAATTTGTATGCATTAAAGTGCTACTGGAAAAACCTGATGTAAGATTACAGAGAGGTAAAACGCAGCAGCCGGTGAATACCTGAGCTGGGCCTCTGTGGATCCTGCCACCAGCACAGATCTAACAGTAAAGTGGCCCCTGCACGGCCTCTGAAGCTGTTGGGAGCGATCTGATCTCAACTCTTTGCTGCTAATCAGAATCCTTTTCAAAACTACCCAGATGCGTTCTGCAGATGCGTTCCCTGGTGCAAAGAGGACAAGGTGTTTCCACAGCAACACTGTCTGAGACCCTCATGCCAGTCACTGCTTTTCTTTATGTTTCAACTCTGGTTTTCAGGCATTTTATTTTCAATTAATGAAACTAAAATCATCCTTCTTTTGTCCTTACAGTACAGAAGGAACTACCAATTGTATTGACTCACTGATCACAGACAGGCTTCTTTAAGAAATGTATGGCTGCTGGTGTCAGTGAGAAGCATACTGGATCCTTACCCTCTCCAGAGGAGTGGTCTTGTAGTTGAAACTACTATAGTGCTTAAAGAGTAACATAACACCAAAAGCAGTGATTTGATGGGCGTGGTCAGAAATGTGCTCTGCCGCGTCTGTGGCCACACCCAAGAGTAATGTCGCCGGGTCCTGGAGTACACTTGCACATCGCTGCAGCAAGGCGAGAAGATTAGATTTTCAGGGGGTGTTAATTTACTCTTTAAACTATGACAGGGATTTCAATATAAACTCAATAATGAACTACCTGTTATCTCAATTTGAGAAATGACCCTTTAGTCCACCGAGACACCGTCATTGCACAGCCCTGTTGGATACTTTTAATAACTACTTGATGATTATTCTGTGGAAAAAGCCGTATGCATTCATGCTGGCAAGAGCCTCACCCTGTGGTTTGAGAGAGTATTGCACAGCATTATCTTCCTCATGTCATCACAGAGGAGCAAATATCTTCAGTACTAATCCACTATGTGTCAGTGAGTGCACAGCATCTCTTCTTATGTTATCATTCAATTTGAAAATGGTTGTCATAGAGAGATAGTCAGTGTTGAATCAAAATGTGTTTCCCCCTTTAATTATAGGACCAAGACCTCATGCAACTTAGTGTGGTCCCACCCTGGATAATGAAAGCCCTCTGTATAATATACTGTAGAGTAGAGCTATATAATCCTTATATGGACTTTATATGGAGTGTATATACTGTATACAGTGGATATAAGGATAAAAGGCTGTGATAACAATAAAAACACATATGTGAAGTCATAAAACTCTAATCATTATTTGCATGACTTTAGTTTTTCTAGTTTCTTGTTGCCTTCATGTCTTCTTCATGTTTACACCAAGATTAGGGCTGCAACTAACAATTATTTTCATTACTGATTAATTTGGGGAATGTTTTCTCAATCAACTGATTAACCGTATGGTCCGGGAAACATCGGGAAACGATGAAAAAATGTTTGGTTCTGTCTGACCAATAGTCCCAAAGATATTCAAATTAGTATAATAAAAGACAAGAAAAGGCAGTAAGTGCTCAAATGTTTGGCATTCTTGCTTTAAATTCTACTTAAACAATTATTTGATTGTCAAAATAGTTCCCCACTTAATTATCTGTTGACTGACTAATCAATTAATCAACGAATCTTTGCATCTTTAACCAGGATTCAAAAGTGCAATCTGCGTTTACAAGCAAAAGTGCCTACGGCTTCCTTTTAAACTACAGCATAGATTTGCCGTTGTATCTGGTAGGTTACACTTCGCTGAAAAACAACAGGCCAACACACGACAACAACAAAGACAGGTCCACAAGCAGATATTTTACGAGGTGACCCTGAATGCATCACCGGCCTTGTTGCTGCTCGGCGCTCTCTCCTCTCATCCCTTTGTGTCTCCTGTCCAATCAGCGCTCAGGCGCGGTTCGCTGGCGGCTCATTGGCCGCGAAGGAGGAAGATGCGACGGCCATGGAGAGCAGATCGGGGACTCCTCGAGCCGTCCTGCTGATGTGATTGATGCTGTTCAATCGTCCCCATGCGCTGACACGTTGCGGTATGTAGTGTGCGGCGTTCGGATCCGTAGCCACTGGCCCCCTGCTCGCTTTTGCTGAGTTGTTTTTTTTTTTTTTTCCTTTTCTTTTTTTTTTTTTTGATTTCTCGGATGTGTGTTTTTGTTGGATCGGTTGATGTGATGTCGGGCCCGTCGCTCCGCGTTGCAGGTGAAGTCACTCCCTAGTAATGTAGCTTCGGGTTAGAACACTGGTAGAGCCATAACCGGAGGTAAGGGAATGCTGAAACTGGAGTCAGACAGAATAAAACCACCCTAGGAGCGATTATGAGAACCTGGTTTGACTTGTGCGCCCGGATTTCCATGATTCCTGACTTGTGGGCCTAATTATGGACGGGCTGCCTGGGTTAGCATGAGACACTTCACATTGTAAAGCTGTGAAAATGAATGAAGGGCAGAACAGTTAAGGCTTGAGACATGAGAGTAATTCCTTGCTTGTAAAACGACACCCTTCATTAAACACAGGCTTAAAATTAACTGTTAAAATGGAGAATATTGTCCTACTACTGCCTTTTTGAGTAACCTGCCTAATAATGTGTATATGTATGTATAATGTCATAGGAAGTTATGTGAGGACAGTCTTTGAAGCAGCTTTACCCAATTTTAACGTTATATCAGTGGCTTCAGTAGCACACACTGTTTTGAGAGTGATTTATAGGAAATACGTTTATATATTAGGATATGTGGAGGTGAACCCCTGGAGATGTGTTTTTGGTGAAACCGCTCTCTTCTCCTTCCAGGTGTTGCTGCGTGAACGATGCACGAGCGATGTCTGATGTTGAGGCCACGTATGCAGACTTCATTGCCTCGGGCAGGACGGGACGGAGGAACGCCCTGCACGACATCCTGCAGAGTCCCACCGACCCCGAGGGACGAGAGCTGCCCCTCACCCTGTCTCTGTCCCAGCTGCACATCAACGCAGGAGGGGGAGGTAAGCGAACTGTTTGATTCTGTAAGTGGTCTTTCAAACAAAGCGGAGCGGAAACGTGCGGTTTATTACCTAACCGTGTCATCACCATACGTTTAGTAGAAGTCTGGCCCACGTTTGATTTCATGTAAGTCATTCGTGGGCTAAATACGAGCGAGTTTCCCAAGAATTATACAAATACGCTGACTGTCCTTAACGAGCATTCCGACATATTTCGGCTGATCATGAACATTTGTTGCGATGGACAAATTTGAGCTTGTCTTTGTGTCCAGTCAAGATAAAGGTCATCTAGTGGGCTCTCATCATGAGTCTGAAAGTGTTCACTCAGTGAGGTTCTTTTATTCTCCAACAAAGTAAGCCAGATGGTGCTCCAAGAGTTGCCCTGCTGCATTATGTGACATTAAAAGTTTCCTCTCAGAAAGTTCAATATCTACGTATAAAAGGGGGTTTACGCTGTCAACTACAGGTGCAGTTAAAATGCTTCAGATATATGATTCAAGGTTGTATATTAACCTACCGTTGGTTCACTCACATTTTCTTCATTATCGGGATAGAAGGATTTTCCACATCGACAAATTCAGACGCCATTTCTCTGGGTTTTTATTTTGCATGGTGTGAGGGCAGAGGTTGAGGGCGTGCCTGTTGTATTCTAAATAAAGAGAGACAATCTTCGAAGAATAAAGACTGGCTCGACTTTTATCAGCCCTTCTGCCGCTGTATGGGAATAACAGACGCCGTTCTTTGGAACTAGCAATGCAAAAAAAAAAAAAAAAAAAAGCTTTTTAGTTTTATTTTTGATTTAAGTACGCAGAAGCTGGACAACATAACCTTTCGAAATTAGATTATCGTCATTTCCGAGTTAAAATGGATGTGCCCCTGAGGGGATAATAAAATGTGTAAGGAGTTATGCGTAATTCAAAAGTTCGATTTTTGTGTTTGCTTTTCCTTACCTACTGTACAGAACGTAAGCCGCATAGATGCATAGTTTTAGGGCGTAGAGCTACAGAATCAGCCTACACTAACAGTCTTTCAGCCTTTTTTTAGCTGTAAAGTCACTGCTAACTGGCGATCTGTAACTTCAGTTGACTACAGTGAGTTTTCTTCTTTTTTAGAAAAGAATTAAAAATCCGGTTGAGATAATGCATGTGTGACTCAGAAAGGCTTTCTTGGGTATAGGAAGAATCCGTTCACCAGTTTAAGCAGCCAGCGAATAGCTTTGCAAATGGAGCAATGTATGCATGTAAAGACTGGTAAGGTCCTTGTTAATGTTGATGGCCCACAGGTTAAAATCTTCTCCTTTTCCTCATTTTTCTGCAGAGGGAGACGACACAGAGGACAGCCAGAGCTCCTCCTCCTCAGCACAGAGGGAGGCTGAGCAGAGGAACAGCTAACCTATATGTGTGACCTGTGTGTGTGTGTGTGTGTGTTATGTGTGAAGAATCTGCTTGTCTAAAGTGGGCTGGCAGCCGCGGGGTAGCACCACCACTGCTGAGGTGCCTATAAGCAGGGCATTGACACCCAAAATCCACTGTAGAGGCGCTGTGCTGTGATGTGATCATCCAGTGCTCTCATGTCCCTGTGGCTCTGCTGTGCAATAGAATAACAGACTGATTCCCGGGTGTTTTTTTTCAGAGCCGGTGGAAGCAGAAAGACACATTTGTAGCTCTTGTAAAGTTGATTTTTACTTTCAGTCCTAGTTACTAAACACACAAGTTGGATGACTGGAATGAAACGAGAAAGTAGGCAGAGACCCTCTGTGAGTTTTGTAGTAGTGTAAGCAATTTGTAAGACCACTGAGACGTGCTGATGTAATGGGTCACAGTGGGAGTAGCATGTTTGTAGAGGTAGTGATGCTGATAGAGATTATATTGGCAGTTAATGGCTTGTGCTTCTTTTAAATTGACAATACTGTGGAGGGAATTGGACCACTCAGCTGTAGTAGAGCTGGAAAACACCGTGAACAAAAACACTGGGGTCTGGTTACTCAAAGGTGCACTGTGTTTGCTGATTTTGTCGTGCCGTGTTTGACCAACCAAATCCAGATGTGTACTGTGTGTGTGAAACTGGCCTGTACTGTAGAAAGCAGAGGACTGTGGCACTGGGGAGGTGGTGTGACAGCGTTCTGCAGGCACCGACACCATTCATTTACAGTTAGTAAGGATGACATATTTCCGTGGCTCAGTGGTTAACAAAACGAAATGCTGATGGTGTACTACTGTATCTTTGACTGTCTCTTTTAAAATCTTTTTTTGTTTTTTTAACTTTTCTAATGATGCCATTATGATGAAACTTAGATCAGAAGATTGATACCACTCTCATGTCCGTACACTAAATACGTAGCTGGAGTCAGCTGAAGGTAGGTTTATCTTAGCATGAAGCCTGGGAACAAGGGGACAAAGCCAGCCTGGCTGCACCCCGAACGTGACGAAATCCACCAGCACCTCTAAAGTTCACTAATGAGGAAGTTATATCATTTTGTGAGATTGAACCTGTTTGCTTAATTCATACAAAAACTGAAGCTGGCCGTTAGCCAACTAAACAGTTTCTTGGTTGCCAGGCAACCGGCAGAGAAACAAGGAAGTTACCGGCCGCTCTTGGACTTCACTTTTTGAATTAATGAAACAAGTGCGATGTAACAAGCTGATTGACGAGCTTTAGAGGTGCTGGTACGGAAGCATGAATTGGCCCACAGATTAGCTAAGCGTGGTCTCTGTTTGTGTTGTACATGAATGTACTTTAGTCCCCTGACAAAGGAGCACCGCTGTAAATCAACAGCTCTTGATTTATGACCATCCATAGATAAGCTGGCTAAGCTAGTTAGCTGGACCCCTGCTGGCCAGCTGCCTGCTCCAGCAACCTATCTAGCACGCAGCTGTGAGAGTGACATCGATCTTCCCATCGGAATCTCTGCAGTCAAAATATTCCTTAAATGTAGATATGCAATACTCAGCGGAGCTTCCAGCAAATGTAACATGTCTGTGTGAAGGTTTCTGCCTCTTGACACTGAGGCTGAACTACATTCCTGCTACTTTGCGTAATAATGGAAACATCCCATAATCATCGTTCATTAGGACCATCGTGCATGCCCTTTTGAAACTGTGTATTTTTTGTCAGTTTTCTCCTTGTCATTTTTACGGAGTATAATCTTACTGTAAGACTGCAGCTTGACTGTGTCTCGTTCTTATTCATGCTGAGGATAATAGGGTAAACGTAACTCTTTTTTACAATACTCATCCAGTCAGGTTTTCAAGTTGTAAACTGCCACGCGACTGTACAGTGACTCACCCCCGCTTCGACTACACAGTGTAAACTCAGCTGTTCATAATTTGGCATGTAGACATATGGCAGTTGCATGATTCTGCTAAATGTGTAGGTGTTTGTCTGACTGTCTATAACCATATTTTCTACTTCTTGTGCCAAACAAAGTCAAATAAATAATGGATGACAGTGGGATGCCGAGTTTCTTGTGTGGTTGTACTTCCGCAGTTTGGCCAACAGGTAGCACTGTGAGAGAATTTCTCAAGCTTGACACTAGAACATGTCAAGCAAAACTTCTGTTTAACACCCATGTAACCATTATCAACAATTATTTGAGATTCATTACTTGGGAAAGAAAATCTATGATTGTGTTAGGACACTATAATGTTTAATGTTTGCAGATATTGAAGAGATTCTGTTGGACCTTTTTTTTTCTTTTAATGACATTATAAAACTCTTCTGTACTTCAAAATTAACGGGTTTGCTTTTGTATATAAAGGCCTGGAAGACAATCTGTCTGCTGTGCCCATGTTACGTGTGTTGCTGATTATGCAAATAATCATTAGACAATTGTACCAGGAAGTTTCAGTAAGAGAGAAAAGTCCCCCATAAGTTCCTCATTCTGGTGGCTGAGTGTAACAGACCGCATCGACTGGCTGACCCATTTGTCGAGCCAAACACTACCAGTCTGACAGTCGGCCAGTCCATAAGTCAGTCTGATGAAAAACACGGAAGAAAACTGAGGACCGAAGGACTATTAAGCGCTGGATTAACTGTTTCCTTAAGCAGGGAGGGACACACGGTGAGAGAGGTAAGCACAGATGTATGTGAGGTGTGAAAATAGACCACTCAGAAGTGCGTATGAGTTCATTGTGTGCTATCAGAGTCTGTTCATACGCACTCACATACACAAACACACACTAGGACAGTTGAGAAGCTTGCGTATAAGAGTTAATTTGTCAAAAGAAAGGTCAGTGTTGAATGTCTGGACTGGAGATTATAAAATCACCTGTAATTTTTAACCTATAAATGCATTTCAAATTTCTTTAAATAGTGTTTATTTAAATACTATTTCAGAGTTTTATCCTCAGATTACAGTATGGATTGTTCTATTAAACTTTAAGTATAGTTTCTTATGGTTTTGACCAACATCTCTCATTAAAAGAATATTTAGAAAATTAATAAATCAGTTTAACATTATTTGATTGGGGTGTTAGGTGGCATCACCGGATTTATCAGTTACTCACATCAAATTCCACACTGGGTTATTTCCTCTCCTCTGTTTCCTTTCATTTCTTCACCTCCCGAGTGTTTGGCTCAGGCAGGAGGAAGGAGTAACTTTGTACTCGTGTGTGCGTGTGTGTGTGTGTGTGTGTGCATGTGCACCCGCGGGTGTTGGCTTCTAAGCTGTTCAGACCCTTGGTTCCGGCTGTTTGCTGACTGCCAACCTAAAAATATAAGAGAGGCATTGAACTAACAAAGATATACGTAACAACCCAGGAAGAAACCATCCAGCTGTTGGTTATAGAACTTTCATTCACTAACTAACATCATGGTTCACAACCATATGTAAAGTTAAAGTTTTCATTTCGATTCCTAAATCTCTATTGTGACTACGTTTGTAGTCAATGTATGTGTAACCATGGGAAACAACAGGGAAAAAGCCTTGTGTTTAGCCCCTTCCTGTGGATCCTCCATGAGAAGTAGAGAAAATGTGATAAAAAAAAATGAGGCATGTTTGCAACAGTTAAAGCCTGCTGTATGATTTATGATATATTTAATAAATTGAGATCTGCATGTTAGAGCTGCTTTCTAAAAATCCAGCTCTATTTGGAACCTACTGACCTCGCCATAATTCTCTGGAAAATAAGCAAGGGTCTGGTAAAACCCAGACAGGGATAAAGAGGTCTAAATTAGGGCTGTTTTGTCTTGTTTCCCTAACAGTCCACTCAATCTTGCCAGTCTTAGCCCTCTCTTGATGAAGCCTGTATTTGTTGGTCACTTCATAAAATGTCTGACATTATACATAAAACATCTTTCAGCTGAAGGAGTGAGGAATCATGTACATATGTAGTAAGTACTCCCATTCAGTCACGCAGCATTCACGATAGTGCAACCAAGATACAGGATTGTCCAAAAAAAAAAATTCCAGTGTCAGAAACAACATTAAACCGTACATCCAATCAAAGGCTACAGATTCTTTACTATTTAAAACAGGACCTTTGCTTTGCCACTCTCTATGGGAAGGTGAGATGACAAAGAAAGATAATCTGATCTTTCCAAATGTGATGAAAACAGCAGGGAGGGTTGGACGAATTGCAAGTTTTTTACCTAAGGATAATCTTAAAGTTATGTTTTATAGTCTAATAAATAGCAGTATTATTACTGTGGCGTAGTGTGGGGCAATGGCACTCAGCGATATGAACAGTTTGCAGATTGCCTTAAACAAGGCAGCAAGAATGATCTAAAGATGTGGGTTTCAAGCAGGAAGTGAATGATTGCACTATATGACGGGATGGCCCACAATAGAAAAAAATATGTGAGACAACATTCATTGCACAATTTGGAGAAATTACAAGTTTAGAAGACATATATGTATTCAGGACAAGCTATTATTGGTGTGAGATAAACACAAAGCCGATATAAGGAATACAGATAAAACTCATTATGTACTATCAACATCATCAACATCCTTTTATCATGGATAAAAACAGAAACGGGCAGGCGAACCCTTGTCGACAGGACAATCAACCAATGGAACTCAGTGACCAATACAACAGATGTATTGTGGACTGTAAATTCTTATTATAGCTATCAACATACTTGGATTATTACACTGTCAGAATCTGTTCCCGTTTAGATACATACAGATGATGTGTGTTTATGTGCATGTGAGCGTGAGCGTTTTTTTAGGTGTGATGATCGTGTAATGATGTACATGTGTGACTGTAAGTAGGCCTATAGTGTTTTTGAAATGTTCGGACAGTGATTTTAAAAATGGACTCTCAGGAGATTCATCTGGGTCTAAAGGAGGAGAAAATAAACAAATACACAAAAGAATCACATCATTATTTGGTCAGCATCTTATGTCTTAGGTATCCACATACACACAATGCTGTGAATATACACATTTGTGAACACAAAAACCACATCAAAGATTGGTAAAAAAAAATAGCTTAAAGTGTTACTGACTTAACTGAGTGTCTGAACAACAGTGACAGTGCATTTACATGGAAAGTCCAGGGGCCTGGTTTTGCCTCCTCTGCTTCCTTTCCCACACTTTCATGTCCAAAGTGTGTAAAAGAAAAATGAAAAAATCACACGCTGTGCCACTGTGTGGCAAACAGCAAGAGCTGCGACACAGCATGTGTACTGTTTCTGCACAGCCGACCATTGTGCTACAAACTAGATGGTATCTTTATGCGTTTACAATTATGTGAATGTGAAAGTGATCCAAGGAAAAGCACCCAAAAGAGTATAAAAGACTCATAAAAGCTGAATCATCCCAGATACATTATACTTTTTACACAAACCAAAAACATAAATCCCTCTGGATTAAATGACCCAACAACCCATGAGAATCTAAAGTTATGGCGTACTTTTGACACCTTAAATGTGTTTGGCTGCTAATACTTCTGTACTTTGACTTGAGTAGAGTCATAAATGCAGGACCTTTACTTGTGAGGAAGTATTTTTAAATTGGGGTATTGCTCCTTGTACTTTAGAAAAGAATCTAAATTCTGATTTTCAGTTGTATCTGCATATTTTGCATAAGGTGCCATGCTAAGTACAATATACCGTATAAAACCATTACAACCCTCAGTATCTTCTCTATGTTACAGGCTCTATTCATCATATCATCATATGATGCACCTGATGATGAAAGCACTGATCAACTAGTAGTTAAAAAAAAAGAGTCATTTGGACCTCAAGAGCTACAGAGATAGCTGTGCACTATTTTTACTGCTGCTCATGCTATAACTTCGTGATCAGCTGTGGGATTCGGATCAGGTCGTGTTATGGCTTTTTCTATGAGATACAGAGTAGACTGTGATTAATAAAGCAAGGAAATCTGTTACAGAAAGATAGTGTTAAAAATCTATGTAATGGTTTTTTACAGAAGGATTCCTTCATTTTTTGAGTGCGGCTTGTCAATAAATTGGTATGCTACAACAGGTGTATGTGTGTATTTCCTCTGACTTTTTTTTTTAACATCAAGTCAACATCAAGAAAAAATGAACATGTCACTGGTCTGGTTCTTAGTTATTTTTACATGCCAAAACTGAAAAGTCACAGGTGTTTGATACCAAATATTTTGTCTGTTTCAGCAGCTGTAAATGGAAAATGTGTAACAGTCCAGTTCACTCTTTGTTTTTCTCACTTCCTCCTGCAGGCAGGATGGGCTGTATGAAGTCCACGCTGAGCGAAGGTCTGAGTGGAGTTATGGAGGGGAAGATCAGACGGCAGACTGTACGTACCGAGCAAACGCACTATGTCAGAGACCCCACCTCCAATACAAAAAACAACATAGTAAGTAGTCAAGATAGCTGGGCTGAGCAGAATTTCAGTAAAAGATGACAGGACACTGACATCTGCTGTCTGAACAACAAAGTGGTGTGGTAGTGATCTTAACACAAGGTGAAAATCTAAAGGGAAATCATAAAAGCATTAAAGTCATGCGTTTTACTGTTCATACGTGATGTCAAAGCCTTATTAAATGGAGAATGTTATAAAAGTGAAGTTGTTCAGCTCTCAAGAGAATGTTTTAAAATTCAGATACACCCTTTCCTCCTGATTCAGAAAAATAGTGACTCAGATATTTCCTAAGCAACAGAACTTCCCTGTCTTACGAGATAATGTCTATCAGAAGGAAATGAACAGATTGAGAAAGTCTGTTATCAAGAAATGATACCTGCATGTGCTAAAACAAGAAAAATAGATAGACATATATATGAATATATATACATAGATAGATAGATAGATAGATAGATAGAGAGAAAGATAGAATATTATACTATTGCACCTACTAATATTATAACTATTGTGTCACAACCAACATTTACATTGTTTCTGATTCTAAAAATTCCTGGTTTGCCTTTGCAGAGTAATTCCCTGCTACCTGGTCAGTTGTTCCAAAAGATGGAAGGTTTGCCACATTCTTTCTTTCTCTTTGTTTATTCAGTCTTTCTTACTTACCGATTTACTTTTGCAAAAGTATTGATGTAGGAACACATTGCTAAGCTAAGAGAGGCACTGTTCCAGAAGTAGTGTACCTTGTAATGACAGGCTATATGTTGAACATTACTAAAAACACATTACATACTCAACAGCACACTCAAGCCTGAACTTTAGCCTGCTTGATGAGGCTAGCTACGTCACATAGCTAATGTTTCCCGCAAGGGGAAAAAGTCAATGTAGTACCATTAAAGGGTTCAGAGTTTTCAAGTCTACCTTAATATTATACATGCCCATAACAGTGAAAGAGTTATAAAAATAATAACAATTATAATAATATCTTTATTTATGCAGCACTTTTGCAACCAAGTTACAGAGTGCTTTACATGGTTGAAACAGGATTACAACATTTAAGAACTAGAATTTAGGCAGCAGAATTAGACTTTTAAAATAAAAAACAAAACGAAATGAAATAACAGAATGAGAGCAAACAGTCTGCTACCAAAAAAGGCCCTTTTGGGAAAGATGACAAGAGATTTAAAAGATATCAATGAATTTGCAAGTCTGAGATGTTCAGGCAGCCAGTTCCAGAGTCGAAGCAGAAGCCGGTCCCTCTGCAGGAGCAGAAGCCCGGTGTCCTATTGGTCAGTTACCCAAATTAAGTGGTTATATTCCAAAGTTAGTCATTTTAGTCCCAAAGTCTTTTGTGGTGTCGTATTTCTACCGTGACAGCTCAGTAAAACACTTAAAAGATTGTAACTTTGTTACAGCACAAACTCCTCAAACCTCATATTAGCTTTGGGTTTAATTTTAGAATGCACATTCCAATATGGTCACGAGAATATTATCATTTATCATTTGCTGCTAAATATCTAGCTAGCAGGGCTAGTTACTTAGCTAAGCTACATCTTCCAGGCTAGCTTAACACAAGCTGGTACTAGCATATGTTGGCCAATGCTGAGCTTTCTGAGTGAAATTATGTATAGCCACATTATTTGAAACCTAAAATGAAAACATTGTAAAATTAAATAAATAACTTCAAAAAGTTAGTTGCACTTTGTGCAAGGGTATTTATTACCAACACAATTGGTATTGAGTGCTACAAAGGTACCATGGGTACATACTGAGTGAGACTGGTGCTTACTTACTTAAAATTTTATGAACTCAAACATTAGTAGAACAAGGTGACTCCTTGAGAAACACAGTGACACATCAGTCGCAGGCTCACAAAATATCTAGCTGAAGTTGCTGGTGAATAGATATGCCAGCGGTACCCTCTGTAGTCACCTTTTTAGCCTTTGTCTGACATTACTGTACCGTATGAAAGTTTGCCCTACATTATTATTCATATTGCAGTGATCAAGTAATGTACCCTTGCTGTTGATAATTGAGATGTGGCCCTGTTTGTTTTTGCTTTGCAGCATTTAACCTGTCAATATCTTCTTCTGTTTTCTCATCTGTTAGAGCAAAGGGGGGATGGCAAAATAGTGGTCGGCCTTTACCCGTACGAGGCCGGGCACCCGGATGACTTAGGGTTCAAGAAAGGAGAAAAGATGAAAGTCTTAGAGGAGTGAGTGTCTTAGAGTGATCAACTCCAGGAAATGTTATTTGTGCATTTATTTTACTGCATAATGTAAGGCAAGAAGCAAAGGTGAAAGCTTACACAAGCTACGACATGGAGCACTGTTTAAAGTGCATACCATTAGGAGACTGTCAGAGTCAGGTGCAGTTTGCCCTAGCCTTTCAGCCCTGGCAGACTCAATAGCTGGGCCATCATTACAGACTCTTGCGTCACCAGAAAGTGTTCAAACTCATAGAACATATTTTAAATTCTAAGCCAGATCCACAAGTGTCAAAAGATACCGAAATATTTCAGGCTCAATTTGAATAACTATTCAATGAAAGATGCGTAAGACATGCAGAAATGAGATCTCAATTTGGTGCTTCCGTTAAAAACAATATTCCACTCACTGTAAGCATCATATAAGTGTTTAAGCTAAGAATTGAATATATGTGGATATATGATTTTAGACTGTAGAAAATGATTTTTGTACTTTTAAGCCACCTAAAATGGAATTAAATAGGAAAAAAGTCAGGGTTCAGAGGCATTTTAAGAGACCTGGGATTTACATGTCAACACTGACAATCAAAGAAAAACGATAATTGTGCTAAAACGAATTGATATTTATTTCAGACGTGGTGAGTGGTGGAAAGCAAAGTCACTGACAACCAACAAAGAAGGATTCATCCCGTCTAATTACGTCGCCCAAGCTGACACCATGGAAACAGAAGAGTGAGTAGCTGCATCTAAATAAATTACTTTAGATTCTCAAGTGGCTTTTGGTATGTTTTCTGAAAAAAAAAAAACTTTTAGAAACATGTTTCATGCTCACAGTTGTATAAAAAAAACTTAATCTATGTGAATTACAGAATCTTATTGAAAACTGTAATTGTTTATTAACTTGACTCAAGATTTGACACAACTGAGACGCAATTTGTAAAAATAGGTAGAAACTCAATATGAATATGAGCAGTATTTACATGTTGCGTATTCAGTGTGTTTCCTGTTCATCGCAGGTGGTTTTTCAAGGACATCACAAGAAAGGATGCAGAGAGACAGCTATTGGCTCCAGCAAACAAACCAGGCTCTTATCTTATCAGGGAAAGTGAAACATCAAAAGGTATGGAAATCACAACAGCACTGAGAGACAGGGATACATTCCCAAACAATCTCCGCTTTCAACCTATGGATTGCAGACTGTTCTTCCTTTAAGCCCTTTAAACTGACCACTAATGAGTCTCTTTCACTTTATGACTTTCCACAGGAAGTTTGTCACTGTCAATCAGAGACATGGATGCCTACGGGACAGATTCAGTCAAACACTATAAGATAAGGATTCTGGATAATGGCGGCTACTACATCTCTCCTAAAATCTCATTCCCTGACATTGGCAGCATGATCAAACACTACCACAGTGAGTACGACTCTCGGATAGAGGAACTTCAAGAGTCACTTAAGGTGTGAAAGAGTGCACCTGTTCAGATAGAGAAGTTACGCCTCTGGAGGTCAGCAAAAACATGATTCTAAAAACAGAGAGAAAACAGATAAAATACCCCTTATCTAAATAAGATATTATTAAGTATGATTTATAACTGTGTGTGTGTGTGTGTGTGTGTGTGTGTGTGCGTGCGTGTGTGCGTGTACCTTCCAGACAAAGCGGATGGCCTGTGTCGTAAACTGGACAGCGCATGTGTAAAACCCAAAGCTGAGAAACCATGGGATAAAGATGCCTGGGAGATTTCCAAAGAGTCTATTAAGATGGTGAAGAAACTAGGAGCAGGGCAGTTTGGAGAAGTCTGGATGGGTGAGTTAAGACAAAATCTTTACCTTCATTTCATTTAATAATGTTGTCTAGGAATCGCTTCTTATGCCCGAGAGTAGCCAGAGGGTGAAGCTGGGAAGGGAGGGCTCACATACTTACATAATCCCCTTTGTTCCCTGAGGAACATACATCACCTCGCAGCGGCTGAGGGGCTTGTCTGTCAGACCCTGAGAGCTATGCTGGTGGGAGTTTTAGATTCCAGCAGGTCCAACAAAGCTGGACTAGTCTCGGTTCATGAACCTCAGAAAAGACAGAAAACAGGCCTCATGAGAATAGGGGGTCAGGCATGCCTGTGAGTTGCATTGTTCATAGGTGTCTGAATAAGATTTCACTGTAATTTCTGACAACAAGAAAGAGGAAGAGGACACAAGCCTTTTGTTTTTCTTGAAGCTTATTAAAGTTCTCGCAATGCCGATGGCTCAATAAATGAAAGGCTGATAGATAACTACCATTGCATATTTATCCACTCTAGTAATGCAAATATTTAAACTTTTCACTGAAAACATTAAGATCTTATTTGGGGCACTGTGGGCTTTATTTGACATGTGGTCTTAATTTTGAGAAACACAGGTCCAAGGATTTCTAATTCCTTTCTCTCATTTACTGTAATTTCAGAGCAGTGGGAAGTTCCGTTTCCCCCTAATTAAAACAAAAACAACTTCTCTCTCATGGTCTACTCTCGGCCTGTTACACATTTCAGTGGAAATATGCTCAAATGTGTCCACGTGTCTCTGTAGTAAAAACTGGCTCAGGGAGATCACAGTTGAGTCTTGTCAGTGTTATCATCTATGGAGGAAATGCTTGGGTCTGAAGGGGAGATTTGCATTGGAAGTTTGGGAATGGTGATCACACACACACACACACACACACACACACACACACACACACACACACACACACACACACACACACACACACACACACACACACACACACACACACACACACACATATTCCAGGAAAGGGCTGTGTAAAGGGAACTACCAGAAATTTTGAAGTGACTAAAAGCTTTGTCAAGTCTCTTTTTTGCAGGTCATGTTTAAAATACTCTTATTACTTCCAACAAAGTACTTAAACAATACCTGTTACAATTCTTTCAAACAGAAGGGAAGTATAAGACAACACAGTGTTTTGAGGTTTTGTGTAGGGGTTTGTGTTTTGTGTAATGATAGGGAACTTGGGGTACCATTGTTCCAGGAATGAGGTTAATTTGGAAATGGGCAAGAACTGTGGATTACTGTTTTATTCTTGATAATGATACTGTATGACATGACAAACACCGAAAAATTACTGAATAAATACAAAGATGCATGATTATAAATGTTAAAAGTATCTGGTCAAACCTAAAATATATGTGAGAATATTATACATGCAGATGTGACTTCTTTATTGTGTAGCAGTATGTTTGGATGATTTGCATTCATGGCCGGGATAAAAAACGGATGATGCCAAACCAGGTGCTGTTCATTTCACTGAACGTATACCAGCTGGCTCAAACCCTGAAACACATAAAATAATATACAACACCTATGACCTTTCAGTATATGGAGGAAGGGGAAGTTGTTGGCCACAATAAGAGTCCACATTCACATCAGGAAACTGTTTCAGTTTCATGAATACCCCGCTAGTGCCACTGCCAGCCCAAACTCACTCTACCCTCTTTTCCCTAGTATGCTCCTCCTTCCTCTCATTGTTTCAAGCCATTGTATCGAAAATGCACCATGCCACCAGAGCATTTCATACAGCGACCTTTGATTTCAGATTCAAAAGAATGAAGAGTGAAAAAGCTAGTAGATGTGTACGTCCAGGAATCTATGACTCTGTTTACTCTATTTACCTGAGCTGCTGCCAGAGCCATCACATCATCAAGGTGCTGCTCTGTGTCTTTTGGGCATTGTATTGTGTACCAATAGCATCAAAAAAATAAATAAATAAATAAAATAAAAAATTCAAACACTAAAATGATCATGTCTTCGCAGTTATCTCAGCTTGGGCTTGGAGACTTCAATTTTTGGCTTAAAAAACATATTTGTCCAGAACGTCTTGCAATATCTCAGCTCCAACTTTCTTACTGCTAAACCTCAGCTCATCCAAATGTACGACACAAACAACTGTGTGACATTTTTCCCTGCTGTCACTGAACCTTAAACATGGACTGGTATTTAATAATGGTTGAAGTTACAATAAAGATTGTCCAACAAGTTATGGCAGAAGCAATGCCGCATGTCAAGCAGAGGATTTCATACTTCCATGGCGATTCACTAATACTCTCCATTCCCCACATGTCCCCTTCTCTTTCTGCACGATCAGCCTACTACAACAACACAACCAAAGTAGCGGTGAAGACTCTGAAGCAAGGCACCATGACCGCTCAAGCCTTCATGGAGGAGGCCAATGTCATGAAGACCCTGCAGCACGACAGGCTGGTGCGGCTCTACGCCGTCGTCACCAGGACGGAACCCATCTATATCATCACTGAATTTATGGCAAATGGTAAATGGGCTTTCTGTTTAGCGCGTGTGGCTGATATTCTTATCTGGAGTGACTTCCAACGAATGCAGCAGTACGATGAGCTTATGTTATTAGATAACAAGTGCAAATTTCAGCAGCTCAGTGTTGCGAAATGCAGTATTCATGTGACGTGGTCAGATGACACATTTCAAAAAGGAAGATTAGTAGATTAGATAGACAACTGTGAAAGGCGCTTTAAGATGTCTTCTAAAAAAGTTGAACCGAACATTTAAAAACATTTTAAGAGATTAAACTCACAGCTAACATGGATCCACAAGTGGACATACAGTGCACTCATGGACACAGAAGCACAAGACACTGACACTGTTTCTTATTCTGTCTCGTCTCCAGGCAGCCTACTAGACTTCTTAAAGAGCGACGATGGGTGCAAACTGCAGCTACCCAAGCTCATCGATTTCTCAGCGCAGGTGATTTTCACACTGACCGGCATATGCTGCTTTTACCTCACAGCCTAGTCCCCTCGTGGTTGTGAAACAGATATCATGCCACTGTTTCCATTGCTGAACTGAAAGGAGGAACAACAGCTAAAAGTACAAATCTGACTCTTCAATATTAAAGTCCGCAGGCAAGCGGCTGTGTTGCTCAGGAGCAAGACCACATTGGGTCAGTGGGTCTATCAAAGCCAAGGAAGACTGATGTTGATAAATGTCTCTTCAACTGTTTGTAAAACCGTGTATGCAGAGCCAAAAGTCATTATTTATTATTTTATATATATGTGCATTTCATGGGTCGGCAGGTAGACCTACCCCAATATAGGGTAGAAAGCCATTTGAAAAGATTAGAATAATGATGAACATAAATCACTGTTAGGGCTAATTAGTAGAGAGTGTTTATATACTATACATAGCATATAATAATATTATATAGCATACATAGCAAAGACACATCAACTTCTCAATTAATGAGAAATCTAATTAAGGCCTTGATCAAGCTGTTTTGAATGTTGATCCATTTGACTCAGCTCTCAGACTACAGCTTCCCTCTGCTTATATTGCTACCCTTGTTGGATATTTTTTAATGCATATTTTTGTCTTATCTGATGCCTTGTTTTAATCAGTCACTAATTTCCTAATGACTTCCAATGACGTTTCCTGGAAAGAACAATGCAATTTGGTACTAATTGTAAGGAAAATGGAGAACGTCTTCAATTGGTACGATGTCGATTCATTCATTTCCGTTAACTGCTAGTGTATCCTCGAGAGTCTCTAGTCCGCTGGTCAGCTGAGTATGAAAAGATGTGAAATTTGTCAACAGTCAAGCAATATTTATCAACAGATATAAATGGATCAGTTCCCCAGAGAAAATAACGATTTTATCACAATTCTTTCTATAAATACTACCAAGCTACATTAGTACTTCCTAGAAAATCATTAGGAATTTATAAGGAAATTATGGACTGTTGATTCTTAATGAGTTTTTCTCAGTATAACTACAGGTTAAATGACAAATGAATAAGTTTACCCTGCGAAGCACAATGAAGAGAACACATTTGGAATAAAAATATAAAAGAAAAACCTTTTTTTTGCAGTATTTTTAGTCAAAGTAGAGTTAGTAAGGGAAAATAAATGATTGGAATTGTTGGGTCTGTGCTAGAGCTGGAATTAGCCATTATTTTCATTGCCTGTTGATTATTTGTTTTATTTAATGACTAATCATTTGGTCAGTAGGATGTTAAAATAATTAAAAATGCTCAAAAGAGCAGAATCCAAATGTGATGACTTTTTTCTTCTGATCAACTGTCAAAACCCAAACTGTTCAGTTCACATATCAGCATGTGAGATGCAGTAACCAGCAAACGGCTAACTTCATGTTAGCTTTGGATTTTTAGCTTGTTTGTGTCACCCATAGACATGTCTGATCAGTCTATAGCATCTGTTACTCCACTTAACGATTTTGCATATGATATCATTTAGTCAGCGCTTTATCCTGATTTCTGTAATAACTGAGGTATTATGTCCTGCATATTCATTTTTCTCTACTGGTTTTTCGTTATTGGTTTTTCGACTCCTGCTCATCTGTTTGAGTGAGACTTGGGATACTGGCCATGCAGAGGCATTCTTGCACATCATATTTTTTGCTTTTGCTGTTGCAGATAGCAGAGGGCATGGCATACATAGAGAAGAAGAATTACATCCACAGAGACCTGAGAGCAGCTAATGTCCTGGTGTCAGAGAGCCTGCTCTGTAAAATAGCTGATTTTGGACTGGCAAGAGTCATAGAGGATGACGAGTACACAGCCAGAGAGGGTAAACTTTGTGTTTGTGCCTGCATGTATTTTTGCATTCAGGAATATGTGTCTGTCTCCATTTTTGTCATGTGTAGGAGGTTTTTTTCCCATCACAAACGACCTGACTCTGTCACTGGCTGCTTGCGACACATTAAAATAAAAATCCCCTTCAGGCGGCTAGAAGCAGAATATACTACTTATCTGACAGGAACGTTGGACTATATGACGAGCCAGACACTTTTGGTTTCATTTACTGGTTCATCATCACGTGCTTCAATACCACAGTGACCACTTTTGATTGCAACAAACCATACACACCCTCTATTTTTGTTCCATTGCCACACAGGCTAGGACACTGACACAGTCTTGTATTAAAGGCTGTACAGGGAGAGATAGGTCGGCCAAATTGCATGTTTCTCTGTGTCATAAGATGAAACCTGGGTGATCACTGATCTGGAACCAGGAGACAGTCAAACTGCAGCAGGAAAATTTAAATAAATGACATGAACCTTCCATTACACGTTAGATAGAGACATGGGGTGAGATGTGTGGGAATGTGTAGGAGTATGGGTAATTTACACAGATTAATTCTAATCGTCATTTACAGATTTTATGAGTGGAATCTTTGATATCCTTGTATAAATGAAGTATAAGGCACATTTCCCAGTCACATTTCAAGTCAGGGTGACGTCCTGAAACCTGCCCGTGTCGTTCTTATGAAAACATTTGGTCACACACCGTGAATTGAATGTAGCGTCTTCTTCACCGTTTATATATATATCCTGTCTTCACAAAAAAAAAGTCACATTTCCCGGTCACTGAGGCGACATATTAACCCTGTGTTAATGGTGACACGAAGTCTGTGGATGTGTGTGTAACTATGTGTGTTGTCCGCAGGAGCTAAATTCCCCATAAAGTGGACTGCTCCAGAGGCCATTAACTACGGCTCCTTCACCATCAAGTCAGACATGTGGTCCTTCGGGGTTCTGCTCTACGAGATTATCACCTTCGGGAAAATTCCTTACCCAGGTAAACACTAGCTGGACAGTGTGTCATTATTATGCATCATTTTTTGTAAAGGACTTTGTAAATGTATTTTGAAGAAGGATATATATTAATAGATGATAGTTTTTTTAAAAGAATAATTGTTATAAATACATCTGGAATAATGTATTTTTTTTTCCAAATATGAAATGAAGGAAATGTTGTACTACTAACTTTACTTTGACGTTTACTGCCCTCTACTGGTGAATATTATTGTCTATTATGCATTGACAAACGTTTTTTAGTTTTAGAGAATCCTCCGCCTCTTTGTGTGCAGTACGGCCATGGAGTAGATTGACCCTTCTATTCCTCCAGCTACACACATTTCTCTGTATTGTGCATTCCTACTGACACCTCCCTCCATGTTTGGCTTGAACTCAGGTATGACTAAAGGAGAGGTGATGTCCTCGGTGCAGCGTGGCTACAGGATGTCCCAGCCTGACAACTGTCCTGGCGAGCTCTACAACATCATGATGTGCTGCTGGAAAAATAAACCTGAAGACAGGCCCACCTTTGATTACGTACAGAGCGTCCTGGATGACTTCTACACCGCCACAGAGGGACAGTACCAGCAACAGCCATAGAGACAGAAAGAGCCAGAGACACACCCCCAGGAAGACTTTGACAGATAACTCTGGGTTATGTTTGGAGCTACTATATATATATATATATATAAAAATTTTTTTTTTTTTTTTTTTTTTGTATATATATATATATATATATATGTGTATATAAATATGACACATTCTATATAAATGTATATGCTGTAATCTTTTTAATGTTTGCTGCTGAGAACATACAGTATGCAGGTTCCCGTATAAACTGAATTGTAGCCATTCAAAGTGCCTGTATGTGTGCAAATACTATATTTAGAATGTAGTTTAATATTACTGGGAAGCATCATTTGAGGTACATAGGAGATGAATTTTGCACAAAGTTGATAAAAACAGGTGAGCATTATATGCAGCCGAAAGAAAGAGGGTTAGTTGTGTTAGTTATTTTTTACAATAAAGTCTCAAATTCAATCTCAATTTCAACATATGTTTGTGTACAGAGAAACTGAACAAACAGCAGTCATCATAAAAAAGACGTCTGCAAAGGTGGGGCAGAATATTGGAGGGTTAGTTTCTTGATTGATTCCTGCACAGACAGCTGCCTCATAGAGAATGGGCCTGTGTAAATAATGTGGCACTGGAAAAAGCGACCTGCTGTGTACAGGAACGGCTATTAACAGGACTTACAAGTGAAGCTATAAATAAACTATAAACCTTAAATAATACGTGATTCTGCAGACTTAATGCACTTCTGTTCACCTTTCCTGCTGATCCAAGATTTTGTTATGATATATTCGACTTCAAAATGATTTAAATGCAAAACTTCTTACTATTTGTAATTACTGGTAGCCCTTTTCAAGCAGAAACCTCAAAATTTGTATGGAAAAGCAGCATTATATGTTTTGATGCTCCATAATAACATTTCCATTTGGATTAACAATTTAAAAAGGTATTGTACCAAATCATGCTCTACAAGGTTATGACTAGCCATTTTAAATTTCACGGCTTATTATCTCTAACAGTGGGACATTCATCCACTGTGCTGTGGTATTTCTGTTTCTTGCTGTTTCATTAACCACTGAAGGGTTGATCATCTGTAAGCCCACTTCATATTGAAGTGCTGTAGCTTGTTTTGTCTGTTTCAAGGGTTAAATGTGGAATCTGTTTTCTTTATTATTTCAAATTGGGTCTTTTATAATCAAAAGAGTCATCTGGTTAGAGTAAGTTGCACTTGGTTTTACACCGGATGACTCTTGGTGTTCTTGAGTAAAAGTTAAGTAGAAGTAACTTCAGATTAAACGTAACACATAAGTGTACAGAAGAAGGGTACCCAATTACATGACCAGCTGACTGAATGAGCTGTTTGTTGGTTTGTCATTTAATAAATAATTTGAGTTGTATACTTATTGCTATTTGAATAAATAAATGTTATTCTCTGCTGAATGTCTTTATATATTTAGTTCATATTTAAGAGATTTAGCAGTCACTCTTACTTTGAAAGACCTTTCCTGAGTAAACCTGTTGATTTTCCTCAAAAACAAATTGATCCCATATTTTGACTTCAAATTTTCATTCATTTCATTTGCCGAATTTGCATTTATAGTTAGTTCCAGTGACTTGAATGAGCCTTGATGAATGGAACAAGTAGCTTGGTTTCCTTGGTAGCAAAAATGACACCCATAAGACAGGACAATTACATTTTGGTAAATCAGTAAAGTTAATTGCAAATTCATTCTATAAAACTTAAACATATAATATAAGAAACCAAAAAGATAAGTGGCTCCATACTTACAATATTTATCTGTTACAATAATTCTGAGACCTTACAATACTGGAAGAGAAGGGAGGAGAAGGAGGATGTTGGGAGCGTTTGGATAAGGTATGTTCATCAATTTTAACTGCATTTAATTATTTATTTATTTGCAAGTATGTAGAGACGTTTCCTGAAACATAAACAAACTATAAATTATATATTTATATATATATATATAAAAAATCTCAAAAAAGTCACAGCCCCCAGTGCTCCAATTACCACTGGCACCACTGGTGCCTTTACTCCCCACATCTTTTCTAGCTCCTCTTTCAGCCCTTGGTATTTTTCGATCTTCTCGTGTTCCTTCTTCTGGATGTTGCTGGCACTTTGGATCGCTATGTCTATCACTACTGCCTTCTTCTGTTGTTTGTCGATCAACACGATGTCCGGTTGGTTAGCCATCACTAGTTTGTCAGTCTGGATATGGAAGTCCCACAGGATCTTGGCTTGGTCATTCTCAACCACCTTATATATGTGTGTGTGTGTGTGTATATATATATATATATATATATATATGTATATATATAGAAAACAATATAACAATGGAGAAAGAAACAGAAAAACAGACAAACAGTCATCACTTATTTTTATTATATTTTTAAAGAGGGAAAGTCTTTTATTTTGAAACCCCTACTTTGTTCCTGGTCTGGTCACATGGTCTTCCAAGATGGCCGCGCCCTGGAGCACTTTGCTGTAGCTTCTGACAGAGTTGTGCAAGCCAGTTTAAATGACAGTTGAGGAACTGCAGGTGGCAACGGTCAACTCCAGAAGGAGACAGAGGAGCGTCTGAGAAAGCCCGGCATCTCCTCATCCCTGCCGACATGAGCAAGGACGATTTAATACTGTAAGTAGTCCTGGTGTTAGCTCATAACGTTATTATGCTGCATTAGGGTTAGCAATTTGGCTACAAGCTGTCAAGTCAGGGCGACATCCTGAAACCTGCCTGTGTCGTTCTTATGAAAACATTTGTTCGCACGCTGTGAATTGAATGTAGCATCTTCTTCACCGTTTATAATCCTTTAGGTCTTCACAAAAAAAAAGTCATATTTCCCGGTCACTGAGGCGACATATTAACAACGATAAGCGCAGCTCCTTCTTTTGTGGAGAACTTTGTTTAAATTTTAGTTAGTTTAATATTCTCTTGCTCATATTTAAAGGTGAACTCCTGTTAAAACATGAATTATCATGATTTGATGAATCATTTGGATCTTCTGGTGAAATCGGGATATAGGTAATTTATCAGGGAGTAGTTCATTATTTAAAAACCTTTAGTCTTTAAGTCTAAATTGGCTCATCTTCCAAAGTGCCTCTTGGTGAGAAAATACGTATTTTTTGCGAATAGGTCTCACTGCAGTGTTACTAACGGATTTCTAACATGAAAGCCAGAATAAACAGTGGATCCCACCGTTTCCTGAGATATCCCAGATAAAAACAAGCACTGCCATTATACTCACACTGCGATACTGTGGTGTATTTTCTATACATATGTATTTCTGTCTTCTAACAGTTCTGCGTGTGTTAAGTGTGCCGTATATCCGTCCCGAGTCCGAGAAGTGAACTGAGCTGAAGTTACAGCGACGTTAACACAATTAGTTTCCTCTGGAGTTTTCAGGGATCCACCCCATCAAACAGTTAGATTTCCATCAAGGCTTGAATTTCAGGCAGGCTGCGATGCATCACGGATAACTCCAAAGCAGCCTTCCATTCAACCGTCCTTCTGCTGCGGGAACGTGATAAGAGAGCAGAGGTGTGTTATCTCTCATAATCACTCTGTCACTGACAGCTCCTCAGCTGGAGGCCCAGCATGATTGCAAGGGAAAGGGAGGGGTATGCTTGTACTTTAGATAACAGAAGCTTGCCGCTGCACCGCAGCCCCTCAAGTCATAGTGATTAGGACCCTGCCAGCGAAACCCAATTCTCCGAAACAATAATAACTTTTGTAATTGAAATATGTATAGCGAGTGTGTATTGGACTATTAAAATGGCCGTACTACAAACATACTAAAGCCAAAATTTGCATCGGTTTGGTTTTTGGAAAATTTCGCATCAGTAAAATTAATTTAAAAAACTAAATTGAAGCCAATAGGATTTATGAATGGGACTTAAAATCTACTACTACTACTGATGATGATAATAATAATAATAATAATAATAATAATAATAAACATTCATTATATAGCACTTTTATTAGCAATTTTACAAAGTGCATTTTACAAAAAGAAATAAGGAAAAGAGATAAACCAGACAAGGCAAATAAAATAAAATAAATAAATAAAAATAAAGGATGAAAGAAGAGTCACATCCCTGTGTCTTTGTGTCAGCATTAATAATGCTTATATTTTCATGTGTCAACCGAGGGCTGCATCTGTTCCGATACTGGATAATGCTTTTGTGGTTCTGGTTTCTTTCTTTCTGGTTACTTTATTATTATATTATTTCAACCCACATCTGCACTTTACTGTGCTGGGAAGCAGATTTCGGCTGCATTGTTTTGATGTTGTGCTCTTTCACTGGAGCAGAGTGGTCGTCTTCTCTGTGTTTAATGCATTCCATAGAGAGAAGAAAGAAAAGACTGACCCTATACCTTTTTTTTTTTTTTTTTTTTTTACGTCCAGCCCGAAGGACTTTCCTCAGCTCCAGAACGACACGTTCCTGCGAGCGGCGCGAGGAGAAGAAACTGAACATGTCCCCGTCTGGTGTATGAGACAGGCTGGAAGATATCTACCAGGTACTGTCTTGTGATTCAATTCAGAATACACTTCCAAAAACGACTTTTCCACAGCAGACATTTTGACTTGTTATTGTAGGAAAACAGTCACAATGGCTCTTCTATTCAAGTGTCCCAGTAAGACATGACATTGTGACAGTGAGCCATCATGCACAGGTATTTTATTCAATTTCAATATTTACACCTGTGCTTTTCCGTCTCTGACATGTCAAAATGTCTTCTGTAAAAAAGTCCTATATATGTGTGATCTATTTTTTTCAGAATTTATACATCTCTATCTATATTTTCAGACTGCATATATTCCGGTATTATTGTCTCATACCTTATTTTCGCAAATTAGTCTGTCAAGTTGTCCATGTATTTTCTGTTTGCCAGTATGCATATGTTCAGCAAATATTAATATTGTCACTAATATATATGTATTTTTATGGTATTGTCATTGGTTGTCATTTATTTCATGTTATATCTTTTTCTTCAATCATTTTCTTACTTCAGCATCCCTGTGGTGACCATTAATGTTTTGCTGAATCTGATCTGCAGAGTTTCGTGAGTCCAGAGCAGGGAGGGACTTCTTTGAGACATGTCGGTCACCGGAGGCCTGCTGTGAACTCACTCTGCAGGTATAACACCGGATTCATATAGAAAAAATCTAATCACTGATTTTTTTAAAAGCTGTTTTTACACTCGTCACAACCATCCAGCGGCGTTTGACACTTTCAAGTAGTGTAACATTGTGTTGAGATGATGGAGGGATTAATAGAATATCTTCAGGGCATCGCCACGAGACAACAAACTCCAACCCACAAACGCATTTTCATGCCCTTTTCTTTAAAAAAAAAAATGTCCTCCTTTTTTCCACTTTCAGCCTCTAAGACGTTTCCCCTTTGATGCTGCCATCATTTTCTCTGACATCCTGGTTGTCCCACAGGTAAGACTAACGAAATCAGTCTCATTCTTTAACATGTTCTCCGCACATATCATATTTTGCTGTGAAATCTTTGGGGTACGTGGATGTGGCGTTACTCAAACTTGCAGTTGTCAGTATTTGTCATGATAACATTGAGTCAGGTTACTCCATGTGATTAAAAAAGGGATTTGCCTATGGAGCGTTTTAGCGTCTTTTAGCAAACTGTTTTAGTTTCACAGTTCACAAATGAGCGGAGCCCTAAGGAGGATGAGTATTGGACTTAAAGTCAGGAGGTGGACAAAAAGACTACTTCATCAACCAGTGTTACCTGTTGGCTGTGTATCTCACGGCTTGTTCTGCCCCCTAGTGGCCACATTGTTGCATGTTAGCAGTCAGATTACACCTGTACCTGTGATGTGAAGTGATGAAACACATATCAAAATCACCCTTATGAAAACCTGTGTGTAATGCAAAATGGTTTGCATTATTTAATAATAGATACAGTTAAGTTAGGTACTTTTGATGCCAGTGATGGGTGTTTTGGAGATTGTGTACACTTAGAAATCACTACACACCAGAGGAGTGCATGGACTCACTTTTGATGTGTTTCCAAGAATAAAACCAAATATTAATAGTTAGATATTTTTTTGTCCATTTGAAAAAAGAAAAAGCTTTTTTTGGGATGATATTGGTGTGCGTGATCGTATCTCTGATCATCAGCACAGTTTCTTCACAAGCATGGCGCAAAATGTCTCTCCATCTCTATCAAATTGCAGCCATCCGTAATATTTTCTGGGTGTCTCTATTCATTCTTTCATTCCTCTTCCTCCCGCCAGGCCATGGGTATGGATGTCCAGATGGTGGCAGGTAAAGGTCCTACATTCCCGGAGCCCCTGAAGGAGCCAGAAGACCTGCAGAGACTGCGCGTCAAAGTGGACGTGGGCAAAGAGCTGGGCTACGTCTTCAAAGCCATCACACTGACCAGACACAAGATAGAGGGCAAAGTGCCGCTCATAGGATTCACTGGCGCTCCGGTGAGAGAGAGAAAAGCATGCATAAGTATTCTGATTCTGATTACGTTATTTAGTTAAAAATGTTTAATGCTGTCAAACTAAAAAAAAAAAATGAAAATGATATTAAAGCATTCTTTTTCTTACTCTCCCCTCCTGGTTGTGTCCCTCCACAGTGGACGCTGATGTCCTACATGATAGAAGGCGGAGGCTCCAACACCCACTCGAAGGCGAAGCGGTGGCTGTACCGACACCCTGACGCCAGCCACATGCTGCTGAGGATGCTGACAGACGTGATAGTGGACTATCTGCTGGGACAGGTGGCAGCTGGAGCTCAGGTCAGACCCCCTGACTTCCAACCTCTAGTCACATTGCTACACTTTTTATCACGTTGCACTACTACCGTAGCTGATAGTCGATAACAACAACGGCAAGCTTGAAAAGCAGACCTCAGAGATTCAGTATAAAGTGTGTTATGTGGAGTATTTTAGAGGGGCACATAAATACTATTTGCTGAATGTGGCAGCTAGTGTAGACTCTCCTTGTGGAAAAACACTTGCTTGTCAGTATCAGCACAAAATGCGGGTTGAGGCAGCATTTTTCTCTTTTCTTTTTTTTGCTGAGAAGTGGAGCACGGGCCTCAGAGCA
Source organism: Xiphias gladius (assembly GCF_016859285.1). Classification (NCBI taxonomy): domain Eukaryota; kingdom Metazoa; phylum Chordata; class Actinopteri; order Istiophoriformes; family Xiphiidae; genus Xiphias; species Xiphias gladius. Next base: position 6,172,980 of record NC_053413.1, read on the forward strand.
CAAACTTGGATTATTACACAATGTCTAGTCAGTGCCATATCAGCAGAGTGTGTGGCCAATTTTTAGTGTTAAGGGCAGCAGGGAAGCTTTTAAGAGTCTGTCCTACCTGGAGAACAAAGGTCCAGGTCCCCCAGTGGTACTGAGCACCTGCCGGCCTGACCTCTGACTATCCTGCAGGAGACGGTGAGACGGGGGAGATTAATATTCAGTGCTTTACAGTGATTTCAAGATGATTTTAAACTTTTCTTGTTCACTTGCTCAAAGCAAATATAAAAGTGTCCGAAATAAAGTGCATAAAATGCAATGTGAGATGCTCCTACGGCTGAGTTAAAAGACCGGTGTGAAAAATAAGAACTAAAAAAATGAATTATAATGGATAAAAATCAAAGATTAAAAATGATACCTTTATGTTCAAAAGTAAGTAAGTAAAGTAAAAAAGTACAACTTAAACTTATATTAGTTGTGATGTAAATGTTTAATAAGTGGAGATTTATGCAATGATTCATTTGAATGGGTTTCACCACACACACACGACTTCTTATGTGAGAATGAAATCACTTAAGACTCAAAAGTGAAAGAGGTAATGGGGGAGATATGGTCGATACATGCTTTTCGATAATGACCTAAACTGGCAGTATTTTAAATAACATTTCCAAAGAATAATACAATGCGCCTCAAATAAGTAAACGCGGTTCCAATAATGTCAGACTTAATGACAGAAGTTCCCACTCTTAACTGCATGAATAGCGCTTCCTTTGAAACACACCCACTTCACCACGCATGCAGATAGGAATAAAAGAAAGGCATACCACCATTCACAAAGGACTGCCAGTAAAGTTGCACCATTTGGTCCCCCGAACTCTTGCTTCGGGTAGATATGTTACATATCAAGGCCGTATTTGTTAATTATTGATAGGACAGTGCTGCAGATGTTTCCTAGCAACCAATCTGCACATCATTGAAGTATTTACTTCCTCAAGTTTTAATGGTGCAACCTGATTTATTAGATCACTATTTTGTAACGAGCCAGCAGTTAATAGGGACTTAGGAAGGACTTTAGACAAGGTGGGGATGTGTTTATGAGTAGCAGGTGCAACACAGTCCAGTATATGAAGACTGGGCCTTACTCTCTGCTCCTCTGTATTTCTGAAATGTGTTTGCTATTGTCACAAATAGATAATGGTGCTGCGGATGTGATTTGTCACTGTGAGAAAAACAAAATTCCCTCCTTTCTTCCTCTTTCCTCTGTGTGTTGTTCAGGCTCTGCAGGTGTTTGAGTCGCACGCCGGCGTTCTGGGGCCCGTTGAGTTTAAAGAGTTCTCTCTGCCCTACCTCCGAGACATCGCCCGTCGTGTCAAAGATAAACTGAAGGATGCGGGACAGGATGTTCCCATGGTGAGAGACAGAAAACAGACAGAAAACAAATACAAATGCTTTAGTCCCAATATATAAAGTGAATGTGTTCATATCTCCTATAAACACACATTACTCACCAGTATACATGTCAACATGAAAACATAGCAGAACAACATTTCTGCATGTGCTCTCTCATCGGTACCTGAAGAGCTAATGATGTACACATACGCATCAGCCAAACCAGTCAATAGTGACAACAGCTGTATTTATTTAATTATCAAAGGTTTCAGTTCTCTGTTCTATACTTCTCGGCACTCTGTTGCTTCAACATGATTGTTTTCCAAGAGGGATCATGAAGGATTCATCTGGTCTGATGAAAATCGCTTTTATACTTGATTACCAGCAGATGGCAGCATTTCACCAGAAATGGTACTTTCTGATTTGTGTAAAAGTTGCTTTGAAAATCTGTTCATTTTACCTTTTTTTTTGTGTGTGTGTGTGTGTGCGCGCGCGTGTGTGTGTGTGCGCGTTTTTGTGCGCGTGCGTGCACGTTCGTTCCAGATCGCTTTTGCAAAGGATGCTCACTACGCGTTAGAGGATCTCTCTCAGTCTCATTATGAGGTAGTCGGGCTGGATTGGACCATTGACCCACGATCAGCACGGTAACACACACACAAACACCAGCACGAAGAGCTTACTACTGATACCTTCCCAATAATTATGTAGAAAGCTGTTTTGGTCCCAAGATGATAACATGGAACCAAAAAAAACAAAGAAAAAAACACACAAAATGAAATGACCCAAAATTCTAAATAGAAACTGAATCTTTTAACTCCAGTGTTTCTCCAGAATTTCTGCTCTGCACCAAGCTGTGTGTTAAATATGCCACATCAACCCATCAGTTACTTGTCATGGAAGTTTGAATTTCAACCCGAGCTGGTTTGTGACATTTCAAGCGTTGAACAATCTCTGGAATGTGAGCTTGGAAAAGGATCAATACATGACAGTCTTTGCTTAAGAGCAGATACAGCTCTAGCCATAAAATCCACTGTCACCACACTCAGGTTGAAAAAAACAAAAACAGCTCGAGGCTAAATCGAAGCTGAATCCATCTCAGGGATGGAGCCAGTTGTAGCACGAATCCTGATCCATTCTGTGGCGTTTCCTGAGGAGCGGGTTAACCATTACTGACCTCTCCCTCGTCCCTGGTTTGTCACAGGGTGCAGCACTTAAGTCAACAAACCCTGTCTGTTTTCCGCTCTATTCATCAAATGCTTCACCTGTTGGTTAAAGGATTACCCTGGGTGTCCTGTGATGTGTGTGTGTGTGTGTCTGTGTGTATTCAGGGAGCGCACAGGAGGGAAGGTCAGCCTGCAGGGAAACATGGACCCTTGTGCTCTCTACTCTCCGAAGGTAACCCAAAACAAAAAAACAAAACTCTTCTGAAACCTCCCGCTCATCCTCGGTATCACAACTCTTTATAAAAGGAGACACTTAACAAGCATTACATTAATTATAAATCAGTAATTACAAAGAGGAAAAACTTTTTAAACTATAGATATAAGAAAATTTAAGTAAAATTGATAAATAAATAAAATAAAAGAATGTACATCTCAGACAAAAAAGGGCCCTGTCATCATCGCATTCTCCCTCCTAAGTCACAGCCATGTTACTCCTCGAAGTGACAGCAGTGGCACCATCCAGGAACATTTTCCTATTCTTATCCTAAAATCCTCTAACTTTTTTTTTTTGGGGGGGGGGTGAGGTTTGCCTGCTTTTCAAAGTCAGATTCACCAAACTCTCTTAACCGGAGCGTCGTGAAAATTGGCATATATTGCTACCTGCTCCGTTTGTGGGCAAGTTTCACTCAGAGTAAAGAGAAGAATTTCACGCCGTGGAGCTTCGAGTCCTGCTGTCCGAAGTTAGCCTACAAAAAGGTACCACATTAGGCAGAGACAGCAGCGCCGTTACAGGACCTGAAACAACTGTTCTATTGTATAAACACAAGACTTATCTCCAACACAGACAGCACGGTCTGTTCATTTGGAAAAAAGTTCAAGGACCTCTTTTAAGGACAGCCTCTAAAATTCCCACATACAATGAAACCTGTACCAGTTTCTTCATTACCTTTGAATACAGTTGTCAGGGATACTGGAATTAAAATTGGTGTAATGTAAATCCTCAGCAGCCATGTATACTGTAAAAGTTGGGATCTAGTATCAGTAATCGGGGTTTGGGCCAGAGGCCACGTCTCCTCCCAAGTTTCTCCAGAGAAGTTTATCTGAAGGTCAGTCTTCAGATAAACAAGTCTTCTTTATAACCTGCCAGTTAGATGTTATAAAACATGTAACTGACCTCTGTCGTGTAAATGGTTTAGCCTGAGTTCCAGAGTTCTCATTTAAGAATTAAAGAAGCACCTAATCTGTGAGAATTATTTCATTTTTGAAAATGGTTAAGTTTTAGTATTGTTTTTCTTAAAATAAAAAAAAAAAGGGATTTTTTTTTTTTCTGTCAACTGATGCTATTTTCAGTGCCCCTGCATACATACTATGATTCTAATTTTCATACCACAGTACTTCACTCTGTTGATTCATATGTTTCTACTTAATACAGTGACGTGCTGTAATTCATTCTGACAAACTGCTGTTTACACACACAGTATGGCAATCAATAACTGTCTCCACCAAAACTGAAATTTATCTTCATCTGACCCAGCTGAAGCAATTCTCCGATACTCAGAGTTGCTAAAAATATTTGAAAAGCACTACGATAGTTGAACCATGACTCATCTGAAAGGTCTGCCAGTTGCTCCTTTAAGTGTAATCCTCTCTCCGTCTCTCTCTTCCTCCTCCTCTCCTCAGGAGCGCATTTCAGACATCGTGAAGAAGATGCTGGAGGGCTTTGGCACGAGGGGCTACATTGCCAACCTGGGCCACGGCCTTTACCCCGACATGGACCCGGAGAATGTCGGCGCCTTCGTTGAAGCTGTGCACCAACACTCTAAGCAGATGATCAAACAAATGTAAAGATAGACGTGTCTGTGTGAGGGAGTGTGTTAGCCCAAATGCCGATGATTGCGATGGAAAAAATGTACAATAATGCAATATTTTATTAAAGACTATGAAAAGTAGCCAGCATTGGTGTTTGAATACAAAAGGGCAACTTCAAAAGGAAAAATTTTACTGATTCATATCTGTTTTTTGGAAAGTGAAAAATCTCTTGCCGGATATTTAGTGACATTTTCACTTTGGGCTCCTGCCAGAGGCAGATGATGAATGATGGCCAAGGAGAAAAACAAAAAAACAACTACGCCTTGATATTGAGGAACAAAAAAATATCAAAATCAACATGTACATTTACATAAATTCACCACATTCCCCTCCATTTTGGTTTTCTAAGATAAGATTTTCTGTTTATCTATAATACGTTGATCTGACCAGGAGTGGATTATGCTTTTGGATTGGAACGGGATAACATCAGTCTTGTATGTACATGTTTATTATAAATGCATTTTAAGTTGTACGGGATTGTATTTCTATTAATATTGGATCCATTTTAAAAAATGCTCTAAACAGCTTCGACTTGTAGATGAAAAATATGCTTTTAGATATTAGTTATCCGATCAAACTCACAATAGTGTTTCTCTAGAAGCACAAATAGAGACAAACCTTTGTAACGTCTTAATAGCTGTAAACCTCTTCAATCAAAACTGAGCTCTTCATCAGTACAAGTCGTTTCTGTCTCAAAAGCTCCTCCAGTAAAAAGGAAAGAGGACCCAAAATGCTGTGGATCAAAAGCTGGTGATTTGGAAAAAGAGTTTCAGCAAGGGACACACTGCTACAGTCACAAAGTCTTTTTTTTTTTTTTTTTTTTTAAGTAAAAATGTCAGCACACAGCAGTTGATCATTCCTCCATCTAACATCTTAACAGTGAACAAATCGCCTGCTGGATCTCGGAAGGAAGAGTTATTTTTACTCCTGTGGATAGAAAATCTTCTGAGAAGTGCACATAATGAGAAGATGCTGTATGCTGTTTTCGTCTTTCTCCATAAATATGTTTTTCTCTTTGTTTTATCTCATTGACTCAGACTTGTACAAAAAGTTGCTTATGCAGTGACAGTCCAGTCATTCTGACAGGTTGCATTTGTTAGCAGTTTTCCAGAATATTAAAACCTATAAATGTATCTGGAGGTTTTTATTCCGTTCAGTTGAATAACAATTATTTTCACTTTTGGCGAAATTGAGCCTTCCTGGTATTTTACATTATTAGATTTTGTAATGTAGCCCCAAGGCTCGAGCAGGGGTCTGGAAAGCTCACCTCTTTCTAACCCAACACCCCCAGATTGTTTTTTTTTTTTAGAATTTCACACTTGTAGTCTTTATCGGCTTTAAACAGTTTTGTCCTTTTTTTTTTCACACATGACTCCTCAAGATGTGTAAACAGACTTTGATGTGTAAAAGCAGTGGAGTTCTCCTTTATCTTTTTACCCAGCACCCTTGTCAGGTCAACATTTCACTTTGGTTTTGAGACCAAATTCCTGCAAAGCTAATGATCTTACCATCAGCTGCTAACCAGCTAATGTTAGCACACTAACTCGCTAAACTGAGGCAGAGGACATGGTGAACATTAGACCCGCCACTGACATTAGCATTAAGCTGTAAGTTACATTACTGAAAACTACATTTCCACCTTATGTCTATCCATCTCCTCTTACTCTGCCTTTTTCACGTGTTTGCGTTGTAATGGAACAGAAATAGCAAATAAAGCACTGACCCATGTGCTCCTAATTTTTGGTTAGTTGTACCATCATTTAGCTTATTCTACTAATCCACTTGTAAATCCCACTGGATAGACGTGCTAAATACTTTCAAGCTTATTTCATAAACCCACATGTATACTTTCCGTTTGTTTTGACGGTTTATACATCCGAGTTGTTGCGGCACAGTTGAGTGTGGGGACTGGTTTCAAGGCGGAGGCCTGGACCAGAAAATGGGACAGAGACGTGATGGTGACTGGTTCTTTAACTGGGACAGAAGTGAGACGCTGTCCTGCCTGAAGGTGTGGGAACACGATTTCATCATCCGGTCTGAAGTCCTTTGAGACACGCCTCGTAATGAAGATCTATATAAATAAACAGTACAGCACAATGTGGCCTCTGGAACAACATTAACTGATTCTGATGGCAGAGTATCTTGTGGTGGTTTTTTTCTTGAAGAATTAGCTTTAAAAAGACAGGAGTTGTCATCACCATGGCTATAGACAAGAAATATAACTTTGAGGAGTGTGAAATGATCTGACAAAATCGTACATAATTTGTAGCTACTTAACACATGGCCAAGTCCGGTTGAAAATATCACAATACGTGCTGCTGCCATTTGGTATCATCGAACTGTGGAGTTAAATCCAAGTGACAGCCATCCCAGCTGAGTGTTGAAGTGCTGCTCCTGTAGTGGCAGCTGGAAGCGGGCCCCAAGACAAGTCAGGCTGGAAAAAGCGCTCCAGAGATACAAGTTTAGTAACCTTCAGGCAGTCAACCAAAAATCTTTGGGTGACTGCCTGAATGACTGGAACCTTTTTGGATTGACTGCTACACATAGGAAAAAAGGACATTTTGTAGTACACAGTAAGTTACAGTTACAGATGTGTTGTTTCCGAGCTGTATTTCTCTCTCATGTCATGAAGAGAACTTGAAATTTTGCTGAAATGTTACGAAATTTTGCCTAGAAATATTCCTATAATTACTTATATCATTTAAAATTTGATGATCAAGCCTCGGACGACAGTTCACCTCCATGTTAATCTAATTGAACAAAGTATTTTCTCCGCATGCTCAGACACTGTAAACCTTTGATGGTGAAGCCGGGCAAATGTCGACTGTACAGTGCCCCTGATTTACTGACCCCAAATTATTCCACTGCATGAACGACAGATACAAACTGGGATGTGAAAAGAGAAAAGCCAAAGTCGGCAATATGATAAAAGTTAAAATTTAAGTGATAAAGTCAAGCATCTTCACCAAGTAGGACTCATCACACCCTACCACTAAGATCAAAACCACCAATGAGATGCTAGAAAAAAGCTGAGGAGGCAGTAACATCCAATCACAACCCTTGAGGTCTTTGTCTCCATGTGAATTTAACAATTTAGTAAATTGGGGGTGAATACAAATTACATTTTATTAAAATGAATTTGGCTTTCAATGAAATCATGTGCATTAATACTGTAATCATAGTAGAAGCTCTTTACATGAGGAAAAAGAGATCAGTTAATCCAAATTGTGTTTTTCTCCGTGAGGCAGCTAAGAACGTCAGATAAGCAGATTCTACTAAATCCGTTTGTTGTTGTTGTTGTAGTTGCTGCCGCTGATGTTGTTATTGTGAAGGATTCCAGCAAAAATCATAACATCATGTGACCAGACTGGGATGGAGGAAGGTGTTTATGATTTCAGGGGTTCCCTCCTCACCAGGGAGGTATGGACTCCGCTAGGGTTCTGAACAGTTTCGACAGTCAGTGACAGTATTTGAGAATAAAATCATTTATGTCTGCTGGTATTTTGTTATCTCTAGGTTTGACCTTTTTCTGACAAAATACACGTTTCCTCTAGAATTTTAAATTTTAGTAGTTTAATTCCAAAATGCTATTTAGCAATTTAGGAATCTGTTTCAAAGAATCTCTTCATTTGGACCGTCAACAAGTTAGCAAATTATTTTTATCATCTTGATGAAAGTGATACTTGATTGAAGTTTGACTTCTCCCAGTTTGTATTGTTCCAGCTGTAAACATTATGACTCTGAACCCCCTCTTTTTTGAATGTAATGATATGATTAATCAATTTTAATTAGATTATTGGAGGATAATTAATAGATAAATGAATGGATGTTGAAATATTAACATATATTAACTGGTTATATGCATGCTCTAAGGACTTTTTATGGGGTACAAGTGACCAAATAACATGTAGGCCAATCCTTTAATTCATAACTTAAAAGGGCCTTAATTTTTTAATTTAGGTGACACTTCAGGGAAGACTTTGCATTCTATTTGCTAAATTTTGAGGAATTCTTACCCCTTAAAAACCCCGAAACCATGCAGAAAACCCATTTAACAACCCTTTGCATTTTATTATATATTTTAGCTATTAATAAAATGAATGAAAAAGGAAGATCCTTTTAAGCTGCAAATAATCGGTACCTGTAACATAATTTTGTAAATGGTAAAGAACTACATAAACCATGAAAAAAATCTTAATATATTGCAATCCGTCAATTTATCAATTACCCCAAATCCGGGTAAACATATTAAATATCTGAACACTGAACAAAATAAAATAAAATGTCATGAATTTGCACTGAAAGATATTTCACACCCTACTGTATAGTAAAACAAATTCAACCTTAATAACACCTTAAAATGATAATTGCTGGATCCGTCTCATATTTAAAATGAATTAGTAAAGTAAGGGAAAGTTGTGTTGCCCTTAAAATCTACTTAATTTATTAATAAGGAGTGTTTCAATTGGGTTTTGTTCATTATTGACATTATTCTATGTTGTATTTTATTGTTAACAAATCCCATGAAATGACCATGTGTCTGTCTCTCAGCCCTTTCTTTGTTCCCAACTGAAGTCCCAACTCACTGGTTCCCACTGAAGACGTAGACAAACATGTCACAAATATATAGATTCATTTCTCACAAACGGCTAAATCATTTCTTGAAGCAGCTGGTCAGTGTAGTTTTTAGGGAACAATACTCAAATGGGAGTTAATAGCGCATTTGTTGGGGACTATTTTTTTTAGCTGTGGATGAATACACGTTTGGTGAGCTTGTGAGTATTGGCAACAGCGGGGCCGTGTATGTGGGATTGAGTCAAAGTAAACTAGCGTGTGTGTGTTCATGGTAATGAAGGAGCATGTCACCCTGTGCGACAGTGCGGCTCACTGAAGTGTATTTGACAGTTTCTGAACAACAATGGAGCTCTGTGACACATCAGGCTCTGGATACGCACACGATACTTAGTAGGATGCATTCATTATGGGTTTGGGTCTTTTCATGGGATTTAGTGACAATGAGAAAACATGAATATTGCCTGCCCTACATCCATAAGCTTGCACACTGAAAAGGTACCGGATTAAGGTTAGCAGTGCAATTCCACAACAGGTGAAGGCTGTAGATCCTTTATTGATTTTCCTGCTGAACGCACTTCAGTAGCAAATGGAAGGAGATGAAATGCTGAATTCAAGCCTCCGAATAATTAAGACTGTACAGCAGTGAGTGGGCCTCAGTGTTATTAATAAACACAACAAAACACAAAGCTCAATGCAGCTGAATTAATGTTGATGATGGGAAGAAAGCAATTCTTGCTCAAATGAAAGCGGGCCTTCATCCATCTCTGTCCTTTGTGTTGCTGTAGAACCGTAAACGCAGACTGACTCACACACACACACACACACACACACACACACACACACACACACACACACACACACACACACACACACACACACACACACACACACACACACACACACACACAAAGGCTTTTGTTGTTGCACCCCTATTGCGTAAATAGCAGAGACAAATGAACAAAAATCACCGCTGATTGTCGACAGGTAAGGCTGAAGAGGCTGGGACTGTGTGTCAGTGGGCCATCTGGGAATAAAGTGACAGGCTCAGTGTGTGTGTATATATGTGTGTGTGTTTGTGAGAGGGAGAGAGAGAGAGAGAGGGTTGTAACAATGAATTTGTGCTCTTTAGAAATGGAGATCAATTTCCACATGGTCGCCTTTAAAGGCTTTGGCAGGAGAATAATATATAAGTGTGTGGGTTTTTGTATGTATTTGTGTCTGTGTGTGTGTGTCTGGGCTTTTATGTGCTTATTTTGTGCACAGTGATTGAACAGGTGGATGTGTCTTTGTGGGTTTCTGTGTGTGTGTGTGTGTGTGTGTGTGTGTGTGTGTGTGTGTGTGTGTGTGTGTGTGTGTGTGTGTGTGTGTTTGAAGAAGGTCCAGGCTCCATCTCTCAGCAAATCAGCAGGCCTGAAAATCCAATCTGCCTGGAGAGACAGCAGGCTGTACATTATCTGCCATGGATGGACACTATCAGCGCTTTATCAGTGACCAACACCCAAACACACACACACACACACACACACACACACACACACACACACACGCACGCGCACACACACGTACACACACACACACACACACGTACACACATATACTTGTACTTCTATCTTTGTGAGGACACTCATTGACATAATGCATTTCCTAGCCCCTTACCCTAACCTTAAACATCACAACTAAATTCCTACCCCGACTCGTACCCTAACCTAAACCTGATTCTGACCTGAATCCTAAAACCAAGTCCTAACCCTAAAACAGCCCTTTAAAGGTGTGTCAGAAAGTGAGAACCGGGTCCTCACTTTCCCAAAATGTCCTCACTCCAAAGGTCTAAAACTCAAACTGGTCCTCACAAAGGTAGAAGTATAAGTACACACACATAACACACATACACACACACACACACAGACTATATCTTTCAATGACCACACGCATGAATGTACACACACATTCACACACAGCTCACTGTGACAGAGACTGATAGGCATTATTACCATAGCGGTTATGGAGGGAGGCAGAGGGAGAAACAGAGACTCTGGCTTTAGTCTGAAGACCTTGAGATGCTTCAAACTAATGCAGATGCTGACATCTGTGACTCTCCCTCTTTATTGATGATACCTTGCTATCCCACCACGTTCAGCCTGTCGATTTGGACCCTGTTTGTGACCCACTTGCCTGCAAGAGTTAACATTCTGCAACATAACATCACATTCACTTGTATCAACTTGGAAGGTTGGCAAAAAAATGGCCTTTGGCAGTGGTGTGTGGTGACTTTTAGGGATAGACAAGCAGAACCAAACAACCAACTATTGCGACGCTATCACCGTTGTGATGCGACCATGGTGACAAAATCCGTCCACAGACAGACAGACGAACAGAAATATAAAAACCTGCCAAAATACTCAAAACCGCCTCTGTGGTAGTTGCTGCTACAGTAGGTGTCTCCGGGACCACGTTTTGCCATTATGACAAACACAGATACATACACACACACAGACTCGCAAGGTGAAACCAATACCAGCCATGCTGTCGCCGCTGGTAAACATTAATGACAATGACGGACTCCAGTGACAATCCCGAATCCTGTATTTTCCTGACTCAACATGCCGTCTCGGATTTCTCAAACTTACTGCAGATCTTGCACAGAAAGGAAAAGATGTCACACATTCACCGAGGTGATTAGTAAGACCAGAGCCGGTCCTGACCTCCCTGAATTCTGCTAAGGGACCCTCCCACTTGACCGGTGAGCCATGCAAACCATTTGCCTGACACACCTGACACAACATTGCTCCCACTGCAATCCTCCTTTAAAAACAGTTTGCTCTATCTGTCGGTCTAAGAATAAGTAGGCCTATACAGAACAAAATGAGGTATAAGCAAACAATTTTTATTGAATAGAATATTTTCTATTGAATCTTAAGATAAGTGAATATTAACGTAAATAAGTAGAAAATAATGAAATATAACACTGAGCTTTGGCTCCGCTGCCTGGTAATTAGTCCAGTCCTCACAATATTATATAATTAGCTTTGGCTATACAATGTAAACAGAAAACTATGGGCTATGGCTGTAGCTTTATGTCTCAAAATACTAAAAAAAAAACCTATACAGCTGTCAGATTAACTTTGGCTATACCATGTAAAAGTGAACATTCCATTTCATGCACACGCATGTTCGCGCGCAACGCAGTTATCTTTTCCGAGCTGCAGTTTATAAACACCATTGTCTGTTGGCATTTATCAAACGTAATAAATAGTTGTATTTCACTCTCACTTTTGTCAGGCACAAAGTCACAGAACACAGCTCCCCGGAGTGGCTGGCAAGCAAGACACAGACAGACCAAGAGAGGAACTGCCCAGAAAACGAAACAGACAAGACTAGAAAGAGATGCAATGCAAGCTAGCACATTAACTTAATGTTACTATTATTTGCTGTCATCAACCTGGGAGCGGAGAGAACACAGGTTTACCTGATTGCCGCTCCTGTAATTTACTCTCCTACTGTTTTGTTTCTTCTCTTTTCATGACCAGAGGATTTGTGGTTAGCAAGGTAACTTCAGGTTTTATTCCTGGGTTTTTAGGGCTATGACGTTGGTACACTTCTTAACGGGGTGCATCGCCATAGTAACTTATGCTGCACAGCTAACCTGCTCCAGAGCAGTTCATGTTTGAGATAGCAGATCAGTGCGTATAAAAGCTCCACATACTGACCAATCACTTTTCTTGGAAAATGGCATCACCATTCGTAGAAGATCCCGTGGCGCTTGTTGAGCTGATCGTGAGAGGGTCTCTTAGGAGGGCAAGAGTGTTCAGAGACCAGCAATCCCCCTTGGCTTTCCCTGGCAATTTTCTATAGGAGCAACCCTCATTATTGAAGTGGTCCACCCCCTCAGTAGGAGCATACTCCTGTGTAGGAGGGCCACAACTGTCTTCATCATTTCATTTTTTTCCTGTTGGTTGAAAGCAATGTCAAGGCCATTTTATTGGGCTCTTGTATACTGATATCATCCTACAACAGAGGCTGACTGAAGCACTAAAGCCTTGTACTTGTTGTACTTATAAGACATGAAAGTCAGCCTACTTACTGCTTTGAATTATGTTTTTATATTTATTTTTAGTTGCTCCGAAGTCCATTTGACACCGCCAGGGTTGCAGTTGAAAGAATAATGCTAAAATTGTCATACATGCCACAAGAAAACATCTAAGGAATACATTAGTTTAATGAAATACACAAAAAAATTATAGTCAGATCTACTTGTGCCCCAATAATGGGACAGGGATTTTATAAGCCTTTTAATTTACCAATTCACACAGTCTGGGATTTTTTGCCAAGTTACCTCCCTGCATTTGGCAGCTGCAGCTGTTGATTTTAGCCTGAATTATGTGTATAACGTCTTTATCTTTGTCTTTTATTATAATTTGCTCTTTGTTTATAAAATATGCCACTCTGCTGCCAGTAGTCTTGTCAAAACGACCCTTTCATGTGAACACTCTCAGGAAAACCTGGGTTGACTTACCGAGTTGATAACCACCATCATGTGACAGCTTAGCATAATTGCGGTTGTTAGGTTTAGTGAAGGCAGATAACAAAAAGATATCCTGGGTATGTTGAACTTGTTTCATAGTACAGGCCCCAGAGGGATAGTTTGGCTTCATCCTCTTATCAAGTTCTACATACTGACACCCACTTTGACAAGAGGGAGGCGGGGCCCTTGTGTAATTTGCGTGGACCTACGCAACTTGTGTAGTGAGCGTATAGGCCACCTCTGAGTATGAAATCTTATACAGATTTGAGATGATAAAACCCTGAGTTTGTTTGTTTACTTGCTACTGCTACCTCTTAACACTTTGGAAGAAAAGACTGTTGAAGTAATTTTCTAATGCGCAAGTACAGTTTCCAGACACGTCTGCACATGTGTATAATAATGTGTGGAATATCAACACTGATCTCAGAACGGTGGAAGCTTGGTCAAGGGCAGCTTGACAAGCACACTTGTCTGTAGCAAATGTCCAAAAAAAGGCTGCCCCTCCCTCTGCTGCCCCAGCCTTTGTCAATGAAAATGACAGAAAGGAGAGATGCGACGGCTGTCGGTCAACCTAGCTTCCAGAGACAATAGCCCACTGCGGCCACAAGAGAGCAGTAATTTACAAAATGAATACAAACAGGCAATATCAGATCCTTTATGGGACAGAACGCTGTTCTGAGATGAAAGGAGAGATATCGCTTCCACTTCGGTATCGTTCTAATTCATGTCTATTTCTACCTTAAACTGGTCAAGCCCTGCTTGCCTTGCTTGTCCTCATGACATGCCACTGTTTTTTTCCACCATTTATCCAGGTGAAGGTCATGGTGGCACCAAGCTAAACAATGTACAGTCCTAGTTGAAATTATTGCACCCCTGACTTTTAAGTACAGAATACAGAATATGTTCATAAATAAATGCAAATTAACATTTTTGTATAATCCAAAGTTACTGAACAAAACAAAAAAATCAGATAGTGAATAAAAAAGAGAGACATAAAATGTATGCCTGACACAACTAGCACCCTTTTGATAAATTTAAATTAGTTCTTCAAACGAAATAAAAGACAAATAAGATTGACTGATGCTTAATCTTCAGTGTTCACATGACCTGAATTAACCAATGAATGACGGTTTTACCGTATAAAAATGGGCTGATTGTTTCCAGTTTCTTCTTCACAGTGGTGAAGACAAAAGCTGTCTGAGAGCCTCAGAAATTCTATTATCAAAAAACATAACAATTCCAAAGGCTACAGGGCAGACGCCAAATATCCTGAAATCCCTGTTTCAACGGTTCGTAATGTTATCAAGAAGTTTCACAGTCATAAAACCGTTAAGACACTTCAAGGATGTGGAGCTAAGAAGAAACTTGTTGAGAGAAGTCTGTGACAGTTGATGTGGATTGTGGAAAAAACACCATGTAAGACATCTAGAGTGCTTCAGGTTGACCTGGAGCAGTCTGGAATGGTGGTTTCAATCCGTACCATACACCACACATTAAACCAAGTAGGGGCTCCATAGGTGTTAACCAGTGTCAGAAAACTAGGTTTGAGGGGAAGGTCTCCCAAAGGACAACGACCCAACGCAAACATCCAGCAGAAGAATGATTGAAAAGGAAAAGATAGACTGTTGTAAACTGGCCAGCAGTGAGTCCAGACCTAAATACTACTGAAAACCTTTGGAGACAGCTGAAATCTGCTATTAAGGAAAAGACTCCTGCAAACAAAGAGCTTGAACGCAGAAAGTACCGGCAGACAGGTTGAAAGAAGCTTCTAGATGGCTACAAGAAACGTTTAGAGGCTGGAATTTTTGCAGTGGTTCTGCAACCAAATATTAGTGACGGGTGCCAATAATTGTGTCTTGGGTGCATTTTGCGTTTGTAATATTTCACTGTTATGCAAGTTTTTATTTTTATTTTCTTTTGTTCAGTAACCTTGGAAATTTTATCAAAATATTTTAATAGTTCAAAATTTGCATTTATTTCTGAGTTAAATTTCTCTAATTCAGGGCTGCCAATAATTTCAACCAGGACTGTAGTTTAAAAGAACCTACTCACACACTGATTCTCCCAGTTCTTCAGGAGGGAATCCTCACAATTGCAGGCCCCTTTCCAGCATGGCTGTGGAAGTTAAAGAAAGGAAAGGAAATTACTTAGTTAAAAATCAAGGTTGTGACAAATTAACTGTGCTTAAGGAGAATTTAATTACTTGGCAAAGGTTAAAAAAACATCATTGTCATGCTTAACATCAACTCCTTTAAATGTTACTACACCCAAACTGTTTTTAGTATCACTAACCCCTTTTAGACTTGGAGTGTGGCTGTAAAAGAGTGGTTGTGTTGAGCTTGAATTCAAGTTTTTTCTAATTAATTGCAATTGTTATTTGATATTGATAAAAGAGTATGAAAACTATCAACTCTAGTTCTGCTGTAATGGACGGAATGGCACAAGAGCACAACATGGAAGCAGTGTGTTTAGCCTTTTAGCCAAAAGTCGTTTGAGGGTTCTCAGTGCAGAAGGAAACCACCAACATTTAACAGCAACCTTTCAGGCCAACAGTAACTGAGTGATAGTCGAAAGGCAGAGTTTAGATGCAGTATAACTTGTAATTATGGTAAAAGAAAAGGCCAACGCAGATTGCTGGTATGAGATAGTGAACAGACCCTTGCTTCTAGAGTTAATGCTGAACACAGTACATTACACTGCTTCCTCTATTAGCACTGAATGATTGCATTGGACATAAATCGTGCCGAATGGTCTGCTAAACATAATTTCATTGGAGAGTATTGAGGCAACAAGGGGCTGTTTTA
This sequence comes from Xiphias gladius, assembly GCF_016859285.1. NCBI lineage: Eukaryota > Metazoa > Chordata > Actinopteri > Istiophoriformes > Xiphiidae > Xiphias > Xiphias gladius. The sequence goes on from NC_053413.1 coordinate 6,189,287, forward strand.
GAATTCAATACATTTAAAATTTAGCATTGATATCCTACAACATGGTCAGACTCACGATGGACAGTTTGAAAAAAAATTAGTTTTGCTAGGAGTGGCTAGTGTAGACTTGAGCTGCTAGCCTCAAGCAGAGATTAGGAGCGGGCTGCAGGGGTCTGGTAAACTCTGTTCTTTCTAACTCACCACCCGCAGAGCTTTTTTTTCATTTTCAAACTTGTAGCCTTCACACTGACTCAAGTGATATCATGCTTGACATCATACGCCCTGTTCGTACCTGGCACTAACACACGTCTCGGGTGATTCGATCACAAGTAGACAGCTCTAAGTACAGCGGTGAATGCATCCAAGAGGCATTGAGGACGCATTTGAGATCCACCTTCAGAGGTGGTCTGGGCCACATATGGCCACATTCTTTCTGGAGTGTGAACACGAATATGCCCTGGGCCACACTGAAGGACCGCCTATGCAGGCATTTGTATGTACTCATTTTTAAAGTTCAGTATTACATAGCACTTGTAGTTTTTAAAATTGTGAAATGTTGACTAATAAGACTACTTTTTTCTGCTGCATCTCATTCTGTTTTTCAGAATAATTGACCCTCAACCATCTGAACCTAACCCTGTTGCTCCAAAAGAACTCGCGCTATTATTTCCCAAGGGCCCTCGGCTGGTATTTTCCAACATTTGGGCAGTATGGTCCAGTCATGGTTCATTTTTGTCAGGTTTTAAAGTCTTGAATGTTTTCTGCCTCGAACAGCTCTGGCCCGCTGCTAATTATGAAGGCAGGAATTAATGTACTAGAGAGAGCTAATGTCAGTCCTACCAAACTAGTAGTAGTACTTTAAGAAAACCCTCAGGCAAAATCAGGAGTTGCCTAGTATGATTACTACCATATGATAACTACCACTGATTTTGCAGTGAGCAGTGGAGTCTTTAAATTGTAAAAAAAAACTGGCACTAAAGGCCAGTTCATGGTTTACACGTCCGCATGTCCGTAAGGGTCCACGTGACATAAACTTTGTCATCTGCCCAGGTCTGTGAGGGTCTGCATGGACCCTGTGCAACCGTGCACGTGCAGCCCAAAATTTGAGTCCACGTGGACTGTCCGCACTGTGAGCGTGTGCAAGTGGACATGTGTCAGACAACTAAACTGGACGTATGTACTGTTTATTTCCCATCATTGGTCCTATTGTTGTTAAGCGGTTACATACACTACTATCTTTTTTCACTTTTTCATGTTGTCCAGCTATTTACAACAAATGAAGGAGCTTTTCATCATGCTGTCAGTCTCTGCGTCCATTTGAGGGCAAGAAGAAACCATTAACTGGCCTGAACTATGCAACCCTGTACAGCCACACCGCTGCACAGACATAAATGACTGTTTAGACCCTGTGTTTATATGATTAAACTTACATAATAGTGAGTTTGAACTGTCTGCAAGCATGCACACATCTGTGTTTGTGCAGTGGGGACGGTTCACAGATGGGCTGTGTCGTGTTTAGGACAGGAAGCACACTTGGTTCCATCACCCAAGAGAATGAGTGTGTAGAGAGTGACCTGTAGGCTGGAGACAGAAGAGAGGGTGATGAAAACCCCACACTCTCTGACTGTTCCAACTGTTCAAGTTTTTTTTCGTTTGTATTTTCAGTAACTGTTCATTACTGTCTGTGTGTGTGTGTTTGTGTGTGTGTGTGTGTGTGTGTGTGTGTGTGTGTGTGTGTGTGTGTGTGTGTGTGTGTGTGAGAAATCGAGAGCGAAAGATGTAGAGTGAAAAGAGAGATTGGAGGACATGGTGCAAACTGAGGAGAAAAAGATTGAGCATAAAGCAATCACTTCTCCATCTATCTGTCTGGATAATTAATACAAATCTGCTCATTTACCATCAGCCAATCAATCTACATTTACTCTCTCCCTCGCTCTTACTCACACACACACACACACACACACACACACACACACACACACACACACACACACACACACACACACACACACACACACACACACAGAGCCATGAGCATGTTTAGCACTTCTTGATGGTCTGATTGTCTGGTTATATGGCTCTGCAGAAATCTATGATGAAATGAGAATGAAGCGGTGAGGGAGGGATAGAAGAAAAATATTCTGGTTAGAGACAAATGAGTGAAAGATTGATGAGACCATATCAGCCTCCGTGTGCTTCATTTATCACTAATGTTAGGTGGCTACATGGGTGGCTGGGTGCAGGATTGTGCCACACCAGCTAGAATACAGACTCATTTATCCGTACGCTGTTGTGTGGGAGAACCACTTGCTGTTCAGAGTGTAAGGCATTAGACCAATCCTGAGATTTTGCAGAGTTAGAGCATATACAGCTGCTGAACACGTCGTCATAACAAAGTCCAAAGGGGCAAGAAACACGAGTAGACAGGCTGTAAACAAGCCAACAGTTTAGTCAGATTATTTAAATTACTTATTGGAGAGGTAAAACATGAAGTAGACACACAAGTAATGTCAGCCATTATTTCTCATTGCATAGGAAAACTAGGTGCACAACTACAGCAAGTCTGGCAGGTCTAAGTAGGTATGCAAACTATGGTGGATCTTTATAACGGTCAGTTTGGGCAATATTTTACTGTTCACAAATCTGATGAGTTGTTCAAAACCTGTCTGAGCGTCTGACTGTGCGTTTCGAAACTTGGTTTTAGTGATGTCACCATGTTCCTAGCTCAGCAATTAACTTATGTTAGTACAATTTTTGTTATTGATAGAGACAAGAGCGTAAATTGAAAGGATGGTAAAAACTTTGAAAACAAGACCCAAACTGAAATAAACTGGAATTATCCTGTAACATGGACACACAATTATAATGCTGGAACTGGTCAAAGTAGAAGTAATTTTAATGACCTCATATATTGTTGGGTTGTTTAATCCATCACATTGCACTACGTTTTATAAAATGATCATATGTTTTTCACGTAACTAAAAAATAACCAGGCACCAACGTAGTACAACTGTTTTTTTTTCTTCATGCTATCGTTTGAATGCTGGGAAAGTTAAATATTCAATCTGTAATAATCTATAAAAAAAACTAAATTCATACTCTGTACAACAGGTGCTGCTTTTAACTCCAGTGGGGGGCTGCTCCCAAAATGCGTACTCCGTTACCATATCACTAAATTAGCTTGTTGTTGTTGTCGTTGCCCATAAAGTAGAGAAAATTAGCTGGTTGTGCGGAGTGGACGAGCATAACAAACCATCCGAGAAGCAACTTGTGCAAACATTTTGGATTTGACACCAAAGGTGAATAAATTGTGGGTAAAGGTAAGGCTTTTTGTTGACATTGAAAAATGTTAGCTCATCACTCAGGTGAGGCGGCAGAGGCACCACTAATGAAGAGAACCACGACAATTCTAACATAGTTTTAGATTAGGCTACGTGTGTTGCATACAAATTTGAATGGATCAGATGTTAGTGTTCATTTGATTTTGATTACTTAAAAAATTAAAAGTAGTGGAGTCAAAATTACAAATATGTTCCTCTAAATTGTAGTCAAGTAAAGTACCACAAATTAATAGTTAGAGTATAAACAGTACTTAAGTAAATGCATTTAGTAACTCTGCTCCACTTTTTGGAGGTCCCGGATCACACACACAGAGAATACCACTTCTACAGTAATGCATCTTGGTTCAACACAAACATAAAGAGGAAGTCCTTGTAACGTGTTTCACACTTTATTCATAGAAAAGCACTGAGATTCCAACACAAATCAATATAAAATGGTAGTAGCGTTACATAAATAGTAATAAATTCTTGCTTTATAGACAGTAGCTCAAGAAGTCGCACAAAAAAATTACAAATTAAAAAAAAAGTGTTGATGATAAGCTATCATACTTCTGTGGCAACAAATACTGGAAATACCTTTTCATAATCAGTAGCACAAAGAAGCAACAAACACTTTCAATTTTCCCTTAAGTTAGAAAGAATCCAAAACAAAACAAATTGGGAAACAGTAGGTGAACTAGATCTCTACCAGCAAATAGTACTGTCCTAAGAAAGAAAGAGAAAAAAAAGAAAGAAAGGGGTAAATTAAGAAAAACCTAAAGGAACTGGCTGATACAGTTAACACAGAGAGAAAAACAGTTACGAGGGAGGAACTTCTTTGTTGTAATGCTGTCAGTTAATGTATCACATAAAGGCAGCTGACTGGAGCTTCCAAGTTAAGAAACTGGTAAAATAATATCCCTCTTTCATTTATAATTTAAGAAAACATCCTTATCATGCTAATGTAGTAGCCAAGAAAAATTAATTCAACCTTTTTTATCCACATTATGTAGAAACCTTGCAGCAAAAAAAAGATGAAAACCTACTAGTTTTTGTCAAAAGTTGACTTTGTCCAGAAACAAGGCTGCTGCAGAGCACTGATATCTCCCGTGCTTTACGGTAGGACAACAGAGGAAGTGGCTGCAGTGAAAGCTGGTCACTGACACATCGATGCATTGCTACGAAACCAAAATTCTCCCCGTGTGAGAGGGAACGAGGTGAGAAACGACAGAAAATTAGAAAACAAAACTATGCTAGTGAGATAGAAGAGGTGAACTCAGCCAGTTTTGTAGGCTGATGGGAGTTGAGAAAGCAATTTGAAAAATAAACAAAACAAATGATAACAAATGAGGAATGAACACAAGGTCATCCACAGGCCGTCTCTTTTGTTCATACAGTTGCTGTTTCTGACTCTGACATTTGTGTATTGTTCTGTCTCACTGCGGTGCTGCCACACAACACGACACCTCTGAGAAGACACTAAAGGCTTGAGTCCTGATTAAATAAAACCAACAAAGAAGAAAAGCAAAAATATACTTTGTACATTGATCGGTCAGAAAGGCATTTTCCACCATTTTTTTTTTTTTTCTCCTCTATATGTTGCAGCGAATGCAGGCTGGCTACTGCGCATTGTCCAAATACAAGCATGCTAGGTCTTGTCTTTGTCCGCCCCCCCCCCCTCTTTAATAGTAGTTCAGTCCACTGTGTCTCTTCCTCCCGAGTTTTTAGAGGGCATCTTTAAGAGGTGATAAGACCATCAAAGTGGTTCTGCATAGTCAGGTTTAGTATGTATGTTTACAAATGAATGCCTTACTCATTTTCCTCACCTCCGAATAACATGTCTCCTTTTGGAAAACAGATTATTTTTCTTTGCAAATCTAAAAATCAAAAAAACACAAATAATAATAGTTATAATAGCAAAAACCAACTGAAAGAAATGTACACAGGAGCACCTGAGAAATGCCTTGAAGTCTTTGCTCTTACAAAAAACGCCATCAGATTTCCCCGTCCAAAACAATTCAAGTACACCCCCGCCAAAAAAAAAACAAGAAACATAAAAATAAAGAAAAACATAACATACTTATCATAAATAATTATAACTTTACAATTTTCTGAATTGACACTTTAATATTTACAATATCTTAAATGCTACTACTTTTTGTTTTGTTTCTTTAAGTGATGTCCCTGAGAACTGAGTTTAGCCTCTGTTTTCTCTCTTTTGCTCAATTTTCCTTTTTTCATTCTTCTATCTGCGCTTCTTCAGATCAAAAAAGGCCCAGAGCTGTGACTGACTACCCAGGTAGTGGGTGAAGGTAGCTCTCATGGAATGTAAAAGCAGACAAAAAAAAATGCTCCTCACTTCAAAAACCTTATTCTTTTATTCTCCTGCCATCGATAGGCTGACTCTTCCGTTGTGGTTTTTTTTTTTTCTATAGTCCTGTTCTGTTTTTGTGTCTGCGATTCCTACTGAGTCATTCAAAGTTACTAAACAATCAATAAATAAATGCTGAAGCAGGCAGGAACGTACTGAAGAGGTATTTGTGTGAAGTGCTTGTATGATGACCAGTCCGACCAGTAAAGATTCAAGCTCTTGCTGTACTGTATACTGCCATTAACAACACATTGCCACTGGGTAAGAAAGGGGCCATATACAACCCCCATAAAGAAAAACAACTTACTGTGCCAAGGCATGTTGTCTCAAGTATGTACGATTACATCATTAAGTCATAAAATAGACAGTATTCTCTGTATGTGCACTGTGTTACTGCAACCCCTTGAGATTGACACGGCCACTCATCTTCACAGTCCAGGATGATCACAACCAGTAGCATTCACAGGTAATTAGCTTTAGTAACTATAGACCCTTTTCCATCAAGATTTAAGAACTGGAGAAACTAAAAGGTTCAGGAGACAACAGTGGGTTGAAACCACAAAAAGCTTCTTTAGCGTGTTCATTTTTGTATTAGCCACGGGAGAAGTGCAATTACTACAGTTATTATGTTTTTTAATGTTTTAAATATCCACCTTTTTTTTTTTTTTTTTTTTTAAATGTTAGCCAATTTCCTTTTGTGTTTTAGTATATCCAAACACTACTTAAACCACCATTAATTCATCTTTACAAAGTTGGTTTAGCTAACGTGTGAGCAAACAGTTGCTAATTTACACGTCTAGCAGCATTGAGCGTTCATTTAGCCATTCTTCCGGCCACCTAACAAATGTTAGCTCAATATTCCCTCTCTTTTTAGCACTGCTTTGCTCTCTACTATCACTTGAGAAAGAAATTCTGGTTGTTTGGTAGCTAAAACCTCCAGTATATTCATTAGCTAGCTAGTAACTTTGACTGCTTGCCGTTTGGTGCTGGGCAGGTGGTGTACTACAGATGCCTTGCTGAAAGAAGACCTAAACGGTTAGCTAAATGATGCTAAAACGACGCTTCATAGTGCTGAGGGGAAAAGCAGAGTCGGGTGATAATTGTGGGTTTGTCACTGTGAGTCTGAGAGTAACCCCTAACACATTACGCATATTTATTTGATCTATTGCTAACATAAAAAAAACAATTAGTGCAGCCTTATCAGTGGTTTAAACTTAGTTCTACTATAAATTCATGGAAAAAAATTTTAGACAGCTTTTCAACTCTAGACATAGCTGATTCGTTTCAGCTGACAAGATATACAAGGTAGAACTTATACCGTAATCAGTCCAAGGTTAATTAATTTTTCATTACTTATTTCCTTTTGCTGCTACTATTAATTCAGACAATACTGGGTGTTATTTACATATATAGTGCTTGTTTGACGAATTAATGACGGTAACTTCTGTTACCTTCACCCCAAGAATTTATAGCAATTCTTAAATAGTACTATCTAGACTGACAGGGCTTTTTGTGGGTTGGAACTATGACAAAAAGAACCAAAATTATAACTGTTTCTGCTCTTCAAATGGGGTAATGCTCTGGGTTCATGCAAAAGTTCTGGGAAACAAAGAATTCCTGAGTTTCCACAAAAGTTTTTTCAAATGGAAAAGGGACTTTAGCTACTGGCAGAGTTAACCACTAGCAGTCACTGAAATCAACAAGGTCCCAACATGTCCCAAGGCTCCCTAACAGAATACAAGAAGGTGAAATTGATGCCGCTAGATGGTAAAAACGAAGCAGACTTGACTTATATTGCTTATTGACTTGATCTAGCATGTGAAAAGTGATCAATGGATTCGTATAGATTTAAAAGGTTTTGGCCACAAATAGCTGTATAGCAGTGCAGTGGTATCTCTAGAGGTGGGCATACTGTGACCCAACCATTCATCACATTTGTATTTTGTCACTATTAATAAGCTTGTAGGAGGAGTTAGGCGATATACTGTATATATATGTGCATGTGGAGGCTCTACTACCCTACCTTAGCTAGAACAGCCTAATAATGTCACTCTCAGGCTGCTGGATTTGAGAACATGCACTCTGTGAAGCAACATGGTTCTTCTTCTTTAGATATTCTGAATGAAAAGCACTGACCAGCAGGTGTAGTCTAGAGTGGCTTTAGTCAAGTTTTTAAACCTGTTGGTACTGACTTCTTCTTCAGAGAGACCACACACATGTAGTTCTGTATTCTACCCTCTGTACTCTAAGATGCCCTGAATGAAACAAGAGGCCATTTTTCTGATAGAGAAGTTAAAGCTGACAAATAATACAGTCGAGGTATGACAACAACACTATGCGTGTTTTCTACCTCAGTGTTTTTTTTTTTTGGAATGACTTGTTTCTTCCACTTTGAAAAACACTTCTTCTTCTTAACCCCAGCTGAAAGCGTCTTCTGGCTCAAAGTATGTACCCCATCCAACAAAAATCATTTGGTTTTTATATCATCATGTGCCGCTGAAAAACAAATGTTCCTTTTGCTTCTTTGTCATCACAATTTTTTGACTGTTTCATATTAGATTTAGCATTAGTTGGAGGGGAAAAATGCTTTGTTTTTGTTGGTGTTTCTTTGACATTTCAAGCCGTTTCCCCCTTTTGCAGTCTCAATGAAGTAGAGCAATGTACTGCAAACACTTCCTGGTTCACATTCAAGAAACAAAACAACAAAACAGGGGCAAAAACTTATGACTTAGTCAACAAATGGCTCAACATAAGTAAAAATACAAAGAATCTAAAAACCTTAAATAAAAACAAATAAGTTTAACTACTTCCCAGGGAGAGTGTCCCTGTGAGGGAGGGGTAAGGTCAGCCAAAGCGTTCCCTGACCAACATCATCAGTTTCTTCTTGCCCTTGTAGATCTGTTTCAGGTTGTCTATGAACTGGGCGAACTGAATGTGGCCATCCTGTGCCAGCAGGAAAGTCTCCCTTGCTTTGCTCAGGAACTCTATGAACTCTCCATAGTGCCTTGGACTGATGTGCGTCAGTCGAGAGTGCGTGGTGTTGATGTACGCCGAGATCGTGGCATCCAAGAGCTGCCGCAATGGCGCCTTGTCTGTTGACATCAGCTTCCCAGAGTTCCGTCTCCCGGGAATGCCGGCGAGACCCGGTGCCGTCATGGTGCACCGTCTCAGGATGTCAGACAACACCGTGGCGCAGTGCACACTCTTCACCACCAAGGGAATAATGGCTGCAAGCTCATTTTTACCCAAAGAGTGGCTGAGCGCGCAGGCCCATAGCACGTCATTAATGGCTGGGTGTGTGTCCTGGTTGTAAGCAAGGTTAAGATGGGTCATGGCGAGGGAGGCCAATTTGAATGACCGCAGAGGGTATCCTCTGTGCTCCATGTACCTCGCAATGGTAAACAGCTGGGAGTACGTCATTCCCGTGGATGCTGCGTCAATCACGATCTGGTAGGCCGTCTCGAAGGCGATGTGGTCCTTCTCGCAGAGTGTCAGAGCTGACAGAGCGCAGTTCTGGGGGTCCTTCATGGCGCACTGCAGGGCCAGGGTCCTCGCACAGCTGGCCAGCTCCTCGCGCTGGGGGTAGTCAAGGCTGAGGCGCAGGATGGTGTTGTGGGACATGACAGTGGCCGCCACAATGCTGGTGGCCTCGGTCGGCGTGAAGAGAGTGTACCAGCTCTGTAAGATGCTCACCAATGCCCGCAGACCTGAGGAAGAGAAAAAGATGAGATTTAACATTCATTGGAGTCAGAATGAAATTTGTATTGTAAAATGTAAGCATACAATGTATATGCATATATACAATACATATATAGAATGTGACAAGTAAGCTACTGAAGCCCTAATGGTGCTGGTGTATTAGCCAATGACAAATTGCAAATTTAAATTGAGGGAAAAACCTTAAGAGACCACGGAGAGCACAATCACTGGATGGGTCTCACTGGTGTGTGTTAAAAGGCATAACATACCGACTTCAGTGGCACAGGTTACCAGCCAGCGGACCATCTCTCTCCTTCTCCAGTTCAGGGTGGACAGAGTCATCCTCATCACCTGTAAAATATTCAGGCGGGAGATGACTCTGCTTCTTTGTTTGATTAGAATCAGAACTCATTACACTTATTACATTTCTTTCCTGGCAACTTTGCAAATGTTTACTAGCCTTAAAAAAGCCATTTTTAATGTAATATCGAAAAAAACAAAAACAAATCTACAATCTCCATACATTTAGTACACAAGAGTCGGAACATGAGATCTGTGATTTCAAAACATAGAAGCTCATACAACACCACACTCTCCAGTGGTGACAGATGTATCCAAAGTGTGTTCATAATTACACAGATGACTAATTGTGACTCTTCTGTTTTGAGAACTTTATTAGCAGTTTTGGAGACAGGAATTCTGCCCAAACTCAAAATACCAGGAGAAAGGTTGGTGAAGCCACAACAGCACTGCTGCCTTGATGATCTGAAGAGTTTCTGTGTTTACTGTGAACTCAAAAGCCTCAATTATGTGGTTTCTTCTCATCAACAACGGTAAGACGCTGTGTGTTGTTTTCTCTGTTAATTTGTAGTGAAGCTGTGGAGGACTGCAGAAATTACTAGTTCAAGGCAACTGTTGCATGTTTTGATGGTTGACCAGCACTGATTTTTTCTTTTTTTTTTTTTTTTGAAGTGAAATGATTTATGAAACTTATTGACTCATACTCATACTTCGCCAGCTAGTTCTTTCTCTCACACCCACACCCAAACCCACAGAGACACACACAAGACAAGCACACAGACACAGACACACACACACACACACACTTAGTACCTGCAGTCCAAGCTCCAGTGCCACGTTGAGCAACGTTATATCAGGTGGGCTGTCTGCGGGTGTGGCTATCTTAAAGGCGTCCTGGGCCAGTTTGAAGATTAAGGAAGAGGAGTGGATGTTTTTCTGGATGGCCTCCAGCACTGTCCGCAACCTCAACATGTCACCTGCAGACAAAGGAAAATGTAAAACTGAGATCTTGATGCACAAATACCTCATTACCAAGACACAGTATGAAAGAACTTTTTAGGATATTACAGCTATGAATATGTGGATGTGTTGATGGTACCTTTAGCAGCAGTAAGCATGGTGGAGGCCAGCTCACACTGCTGTGACTCCAGGTGTCCAAGAGTGAACCAGCGTGGGTATCTACTTGAAACTATAGAGATACCATGGTGAGGGTGGCCCACGTCCCCGGAGCCTGCTGATGACTCCAGCACCGGCAGCCTGACGGAAACATACAACATCAGTTTTTAACATGTCTTTAGTTATTATCAAGGATTAAGATTTTTTTATATGTCCGTTAGTATAAATTCTAAGTCGAATTTCATCCCTGAAATTGGCGAAAGGTAATTAATTCTAAAGTAAAGATAGAATCAGAATCAGAACCAGCTTTACTGGCTGTGGGGCAATTTAAAAGAATAGTTTTGACATTTTGGGAAATAAGCTTATTCGATTTCTTGCCGAGAGTTAGATGAGAAGATCGATACTCTCATGTCTGTACAATAAATATGTAACTGGAGCCAGCAGCCGCTTGGATTATCATAAAGGGACTAGAAAGAGGGGAACATTATTCCCATCTGACTCCCAGCAAGAACGCGAATAAGCTTTTCCAAAAATGTTATCATAATAGATCATACTACTTATACTACTAATTTAGAAATACTAGTAAATGCCTAAATTAAATTAGACCACCACCACAATGGATGGTAACCTCTACTATCTCTAAACTCTCAGGTGCCAGTTTTTTTTTTTTTTTTAAGGTACACGTAGCTAGAATGAATGCAGTCTAATACTATAACCCCATCTTCATGACAGTTCATATTCATAATTGAGGCTGGATAAATAACCGAAAACATCCGTTCATATAACAGTATAAAATCAACAGCAACACAAACTGCTGCCTCCAAAATGACCATAAAGTAAACTATAAAAAATTAACATTGTATCTTTCCCTAAGGTAGGTATTTTTGCAAGGCTATTGCAGTGCACTCGCTTTTGCTATGTGTACCTAATGCATACAGTTGTGTGCAACTTTCACACAAAAACTTCACACACACAAATCTCTTGGATTGTCTTACAGGGCAAAAGCACATTTTTACACAACAAACAAAGCACATTTTTTATTTCCAGTGAAAATGGAACTTCAGCTGTCAGTTTCTGGCAATGATAGCAAAATCATTCAGAAAATATTTATCATATGAAGTAAAGTGACATAAAGAAATGCACTGACTTAAAAATCTTGTCTTTGTTACAGGCTGTAATGGAGTTTACAGGAAATAAAGAAAAAATAAAACTAATAATCCTCTGTCATGACATAAAGGCTACCATTTGTTTTGACCGTAGTGTCCTTCATTTACTGTAAGGGTATCAAATCATTTGCAAGGGAAATACAGTGCGTATTTATTTGAATCTAGATGTGCTCATAATGAAGTGAATCAGAATCTGACCTCATTGCGCGGAGAGCCACCTTATATGCCAGGTCTGTGTCATGTGGCAGCAGGGCAGAGAAGAGGTACTTGGCGAAGGTGTGCATGGGTACGCTCTCCCTGTGGATGACTTCACCTAGAGCACTAAACGGACCAGCTGAACAAAGAGGAAGACAAAGTGAACATGTGAATGTCTTAAATGATCACATCTAGAATTTATTTGATGAAGCATAAAAACAATATTAAGAATTTGAGTCAAACTAAGAATCTTGAGGGAAATCAGCGCATTTTACAGGAGCAGACTGTATCCTAGATGCTTTAAGACTAAGTGAAAAAGTGCTGAGGGAAGGCGTTGTTGTTGTACCATCTAGTAGCTGTATGGCCTGTTTCCGAAGAGTTTGAACCAAGAGATCATCCAGCTCCAGTTCTTGAAGTTTTGCAACAATCTGTTCCTCGTTACGGCACACCTAAAAACATATTCATAACATGCATTTTATTCACTGTGATAGTACAGTAAATGTTCAGTTTGATATCAATTAAGGGGGGGTGTTTAATGTCCCGAAGAAGCTAAAAACTTCCACATGCCTTCCCAAACCAGCTTATCATTGTCTGGAGGCGCCATCTTATCAATTTTTTTGGGACATCGTACTGTTTCTAGTGCACTTAGATTAATTTAAGGATTTCATATCAATAGTGTATACACATACAATAAGTTGAGATCCATTAATTATACCTGTTTAATAAGGAGTAAAAACTTTACCGACTTAAGTAAAAAAAACACTTTGAAGTTTAAATACCCTTTTAAGAAGGGATTTTGAGTTTGAGGTAATGAAACATTTATGTTTTTGCTGATTCCCATGGCATTAACAAGTGGCAGGCATATTAAGCACTTTAAAGCAGATTACCATTCACACAAAGAAATGTTCCTTGGATTTATTCTAATTCACAGTGATTTTAAGTACTGTGACATTCTGCTTATTTTTCAGGGGACACAATTATGTGACTTTTTCTCTCCTTTTGCATGGAAAGTACTTCACATAGACGTTTAATTGTAGTGAGTTTCTATCAAGATGATGTTCTCTACAACAGACTATTTCATACCACTTTTTTAATATGCAACAAGCCATAAATGCAGTTCAGTTACCCACTGGCAAGCAGCCTAACATTACTGTATTCTCTTTCAGGAAGATAAAAATCAGCTAGTCAACTCAGAAGTCAGATCATGTTAAAATGTATATATTATTTCGACAAATCATCACGTGGCAGTGTGTATTTCAGAAATATCATACCTTATCCTGAGCATACAGGCCCTCGGGCATTATCCTCTGCTGGCCCATACCCATCAGAGCCACCTCTAAGGCTAGGGTCAGGTATGACTCCCCACCATCAGGACTACCCCACACTGGTACATGGTGGTAGACTGGAGGTCTGGGTTCTCCTTCTGAAGGAGGAAATGAAGTAAGGAAACACAGAACAAACAAACTAGTTACAATGTGCTTTGTCTGGCAGATTAATTCCGCTTCAGTCAGTTAAATATGTTAATGTCAATTACACTGGTGGCACAGGGGTTGAGCCAAACACAGCAGGAAAAAAAGTGATTACAGAATAAGTAGTCTGTTTAATTTAAGCACAATGAAAAATGTCATTTCATACAAGAGAACACTGCAACTATTTGTTCCAAGACCAAATAAAGCAGGTAAATTACCAGCCACATTCATTGCAAGAGAGGCCTAGAAATCTATCCTAATACACTTCTCTCATGCCCATATGTACACCAATGAGCCAAAACATTATGACCACTCACAGATGAAGCAAATAACATTATCTCGTAACAACAAGATAACAAGGTCAGGGATGTATTAGACGGTAAGTGAACAGTCGGTTCTCGTAGACGGCGTGTTGGATGTGGGAGAAATGGGCAGATGTAAAGTCCTGAGCGACTTTGACAAGGGCCAAATCGTTATGGCCAGATGACTGGGTCAGACCATCTCCGAAATGGCAAGGCTTCTGGGGTGCTCCCAGTAAGCAGTAGTGAGCAATTACTGACCATGAATGCATCCCTTACTAGCTTAGCTTCACCAGTGTTGCGAGATTTGACTGACATAAACTAGCCCAAAGCAGAGCTTCGAACCCGCCCACTCATCAAAAAAGTAGCCCAACTGTTGTTGTTGGGGTTTTTTTTTGTTTTTTTTGTTTTTTACATAAAACTGGTGTTTGGAAGGAGATTCAAAGCCTTCTTGGGAAGTTATCTACCTAAATATAAGTACAAGATTAAAAATAAAACGTTATGTCCCAGCATCTTCCACTCTTCTGTGTTCTTAGTATAAAGCAGGTGAAACCAAAATCACAGTTACAAAAAAGAAATGTTGATCACTATGAAATCTTTTGGATGTTACACCAACCTTTAAAAATTTTCACTTACGTTAACAGACAAAAGCTTGTTCAAGTCAACCGACTAATAAGCCGAATAGGAAAAAAAATTAATTAAGATGGACGAGCTAGTGGCCCTGTTGAGAGTCGGGATGGGGGGCGGGGATGGCATCCCAAATGATGGGCACACAGCACAGAGAGGGCTGATACAGAGACAGACCACAGTCCAACGGCCCACTGATGCGGTGGCCCACCAGGATTTGTCCTGGTATGCAAGCGATTCTGCTCCTCTGCTCTTTTCTAAACACATGTAGGGCTGATCTTTATAACAACCTCATGAAGTTATGACGTAAAGCTCTTTTTGTGTTCCTGGATAAGCAGGGCGTTGCTTCTTCTGCAACAATGAAGTTAAAAGGACCATGGCCTTGTGTGATGATCTGCGGGGAGGGGTTTCTCTCCTGCCTCTGTGCGTGGCTGCTCATCTCTCTCGCTCTCTGTTTGGACACTCAGATTTATTTACTCATTAATCGAAGGGGCTGGAACATCGTTCTGGATTGTTCCAGCGCGCTTTAATCCCTGGTACAATGACATTGGATTTTTTGTCCTGTTTCTTACAGAAGGGTTCACTTCACAACCAGTTACGATGGTTGGAATGATTACATCAAAAAGTCTTTTAATGCACTATTGCATTAGCACTGTATTAAGATTTACTTGAAAAATCCAAACCAATCATTTAATGAAGAATGGAGTTAGCCTGTCCTAAATGAAACTAAAATTATCCGGCAAAATTAAACTTTTGCACATGGGGAGTGATTAAAGCTAAATGTAACATAATATAAATGGGGATACATGGTAGACTGTATTCACAAATCTATGTATTCACAAGATGGCTGCTAACCCTACACCAGCGCTTGACAACTATAACTGAGAACAGATGCCACGAGAGTCTCAGCTGTTGACTGGTGCCCATTTGTTCTCTGTCTGTCCACCACCCCATCATTCTGTTTAAATCCCCTCTGAGCAACAGATCCCCTCAATCCTGTTTCTTGCAGTATGTGTGTAAGTGTGTGTGTGTAGAAATCTAGGGAAAAGTGGAAACTGGTTTTGAACACTTAACCCCAGCGCTAAATCTTTTTTTTTTTGGGTCCATCGGCTGTTGATAGATTGGTTGATTTGAAAAGATAAGAAAGAAAAGTGCATTTTGATTGGCTGACACATAGTCTGGGTCCGCCCCCCTTTTGACAGATGTTCCCAGCTGTCTTCCAGAGGGAAATAAAGCATGGTGACCGGGCTATACACACACACAAAATAATTATACCACTCTACTCAAATTCCTAAAACAACAAAAGACAATCATTCACTCTCTCTCACACACACAAACACACACACACACACACACACACACACACACACACACACAATGAGTGTGCCAGTGGTCATTGCATTGTTTGACAATAGTGACAATAGTTCCCTGTAGCCTGGTAACAATGGCAAAACCCAACCCCTATTCTGCTTTGTTGCATTGGCCACTGATGCAAAAAAAAAAAAAAAAAAAAAAAGGCCCTGGGCAGGGAAAGAAATGCAAATGGTGATGGATTCTATACATACCACACACAAACACACACACACACACACACACACACACACACACACACACACACACACACACACACACACACGCACACACACACACACAAACACACAGACACACACAGAAGAGTGTGGTCTAAATGAGCGGGGTGTTCCAGCCCAATCCATTCATGCTCTGCTACTTTACGGCTGTCTGCTGCACAATAGCGCCTGGTCCTCATATAAGAACATGGAGTCTGTTGTCTAATGAGTCACTGCTGGTGAGCCTGATCACCTCTGCTCAGAATTGCACTGCATCAGCTGGTGAAGTGTGCCAGGAATTATACCTTGTGCTTGCCAAATAAGCTCTCTGACGAATGTATTGTTGCAAGGAGACTGGCAGGAGTTTCATGGTTGACAATGTATTTGCTGAGGTAAATACTAAGGCTTTAGCTTATTTTATAGGTTTAGTCGACGGTATTGTAGCTTAGAACCACGTCAGTGGCAGCGCAACAGACTGAACAGTTGACACTGGCAGGATGAATTATTTGATCTTAATATGCATAAAATTATTATTTTCATAATTGATTACTTTTTTGGTAAATAGATTAAATATTTAGTATATAAAATGTCTGAAAATTTTCCCAGAGCTCAAAGTGACAAATAGCTTGCTCTGTGTGTTCAGTCCAAACAATGATATGAAACACAAAAAGCAAAGAATCCTCACATTTGAGACACTAGACAGCCAATGTTTAGAGTTGTTGATTCAAGACCAAAGACTTGCAAAGCTAATGATATTTCCATTAGCCTCAGCTTCGTGTTAAGTGCAAATTAGCAATTGTGAGAATGCTAACATGCTAAATTGGGATGGCAAATATGGTAAACAACGTAAATATTAGCATTATACCTAAACATCAGCATGTTGGTATTGTCATAGTAAGCGTGTAGCACAACATTGGCACTTAGCTCAAAGCACTGCTGTGCGTAAGTACAGCCTAACAGAACTGCTAGCATGGATAAATGCTCCTAGTCTTGTCGACTAATAAATTATTTAAACTGCTAGTTGATTATCAGAATTGCTGGCCATTCATTTTATTATATGACTACTGATTTAATAATACTATGTATTAGTTTACCAAAAAAGTACTTGTAGTACCAGTAATTTGACATCTGAATATTTTTCTGTGAACACTTCAAAATCCTCTCAATCTTGCTACCTCTAATGCTCATTTCCCATCTCTACCATAAATGAATATTGTCAGGTTGTTGCAGCTCTGACCAGCACGCTTTTTCTACTGGCTGCTTATAATGTAGGCGACATAAGAGTTGAAGCTGATTCCCAGCTTCGCTCACCTTGTCACCATGGTGAATAGCAGTGGCAAAGTGCCAATCATTAAAAGGTTAAATATAAAGAACTAATAGAAAGCTACGCTATACATTTTAGTGACTCAGTTTTTGAGCTTGTAAAGAACAAAGACAACTCACAAGGTGATTCAAGACACCAACTACTTTCCATGCCTGAAACTCAACTCATGACAGTCCTTTAGAAATATTCTGTTGAAACCAGAAACCCATTATAAAAGTAGTAAGTTTTTTTGGTGTAACTGAAATAATGATATTTCACAGGATTCACTCTGCAGAAAGTCTACAAGCAAAAGAAACTAAAATAAAAAAAATAAAATAAAGGCTTTTTGTCTTTTTGAACCTTAATGATAGCCTCCTTGGTTCTTAAAATAAGTCTTTGTGTTTGTCAGATTTTGGAACAGAGTTATGATGTTTTCTCAAAATAATTCCCTATTAAAAAGGAAAAAAAGCATTATGTCTTTGTTTTTTTACCTCCGGTGTCCATGTTGTTGTCTTCATCCACACGGCAGGTTTCGGTGAGCGTGGTGAACAGACAGCCAATTGGGTCTAAGGGATGACCCACCCAGCCTTCCAGGTTGGTGGTGGAGGTAACACCCCTCTGGAGAAGCTCTGACAGAGGAAGAGAGGGGAGAAGTAAGACCACTGTAAGATGACTTGCCAAGGTAGTACATCGCTCCGGAAAACAAACCCATCACAATGTGTGTGTGTGTTTTACCTTTCTTTTGGTGTTTGTAGATGTCCATCTGTCTCTGCTGTTGAAGCCGGAGCGTGTTGATGATGGCAACGGCCAATCGCAGGGCTTCCCTGGAGTAACCATGGGAACGCAGGGCGTCAACGCGGGCGCATGCTGTTGGGACGTGGTCTGTGTGGTCGAAAGGGGAAAAAGGTAGGGTCAGGACAGCTTCTCACACACACACACACACACACACACACACACACACACAAACACAGAAATCCACAGAGACACACACACACACGCACACACACACACACACACACACACACACACACAGAAATCCACAGAGACACCCACGCGCACACACACACACACACACACAGAAATCCACAGAGACACCCACGCACACACACACACACACACACACACACACACACACACACACACACACACACACACACACACACACACACACACGCACAGACATACAGAGACCCACGCACAGTGCAGTCTCAGCAAAACGCCAGTGTGTGTCTGATAGCCAGCTTAAGTTGCAAAATCTGACAGATCTTAGCTGGAAGCTGTTTACTGCAGATACTGACCTCAATATCAGCAGAATTACTGTTTGTGTGTGTGTGTGTGTGTTTGTTGCGTTAGCTTTCAGTGGAAGTTTTTCTATAATCTAGTAGCACCGCAAGTGTGTGGGTATTGCTCTTGTCTGTACCCTGTTTGTAGCCTGAATAAATACATTATTATTAATTATTATAAATTTATTATTTGACAAATTAAATCAAAATTGATGTGTGTACTTACACATTGCAGAGGGCAAATGCGGCCATAGGTAAATACAATAAATACATTTTGCTGGAAATGAGTAATGAATGGAGTTTACCCAGCCAGAGTGGCAGCCCCTGTGGGTTGAAAAGCAGGCTCTCTCCCTCTCTCTGGTAGGATGGAGACATGTAGTAGTCGCTGCTGATGATCCTCTGGAGGTGGCTGTCCTGCCAGTGGAGGTCACAGGCCTCAATGGCCCGGCTGAACACTGTCCTCCTTGGCCTGGACAGAGAGTCTGCAAAAGGCAAAACACACACACACACACACACACACACACACACACACACAAAAACACGATTAGTGATAATGTCATGTTGTCCTATCTTATCTATCCAGGAGCCACAGCGTTCAAGTTAAGATTATTTCCGGTGTGTATTTATGTTTTGATTACTAAGTACACGTGTGTGTGTGTGTGTGTGTTTTCGTTACCCTGTGCGAGGTTGCTCTGCGGCAGAGCATTGGTGATGTTCGGAAGCTCGCTGCCGTAGTTGCCATCCTCTAGTGGGCAGACGTCCATGTCCCCCCACTTCTTTAGCTGCTTCAACCAGCCGCTCTTCTCCTCACTTTTACAGTGGGGGTTTAGCACCACACACACCCACAATGCACCTGGGGAAATGATGGCAGACAGAGGTCAGGGCATAAAGGATACAGAGCTTTTCAAGTGCTGAGAGAAGTGACCAGGACCTGGAGAGCCATGGTGAGAACTGACTGAATTCTCTAAATGCTACAAAGAAGGCTCTTCTTTGCTTTCCTTTCTTCTTCCTCCAGCCTTGGAAACATACGACCTTTATGAATCATTCTTTATAAAGGAAAGGAAATATCATCATTCTACAATTTCTTGCTCCAACAAGAGAAACCTCACAATGCTAGTATTTTTGACCAAAGGATTTCCCTCTGTACTTAAAGGGAATAAAGGTTTTCACCTCATTACACACTTCGAATCGAATCCTTTAGGAATTTTTGCATGGAATTACCGTTTTTTTCCGGACTCCCTGAAATTTATAAAAACTAAATTTGAACCTTGAATTTTATACATGTACAGTTTTGTCAAGTCAAGTGGCAATATGCTGCTCTTTTTTTTTTTCTTCTAAAACTGCACTCAAAACTACCACAACCATGCCATTAAATCTAGCGTAAAATCTCAATGTTTCACAAAATCATACATTCAAGCAGTTTCCCTTTGCCTTTTACAAAGGCCAGAGTTGTTACATTTAATAAATCAAAATAATATTTGAAATACCAGCTGGCAGCTTGGTGGCCTTCTCTGCTACCTTACTGCACTCACCTCACCTGTTCTACAGAAAGCTCAAGCTGGGTCAACTTGCCAGACGTCCGCATCTGAGAGGAATTATCAGGCAACAAACACTGACTGGCTGTTATTTCTGTCTGTGTCTGTGTCATGATCTCCCTCGCTCACCCAGGAAGTGTTCTTATTGACCTCTTAAATGCTGAGATTGATTGCAGAGAAGCTGAGCAGCCGTATTGATCGGCAGCCCTTTATTGTTCACTCAGTGCAGGGAGAGGAGCGGAGAGGAGAGGCGAGGCTCGAGCAGGAGGAGAAGCTACAGACTGGATGACCTAATGGCGTACTGACTGGATAAGTGTTTACCTGACAAGGTGACTAGACTTTTGTCTCAGTGACTGACAGACTCGACATTTCTGTTGGCCTGGCTGTAAGACCTGCACTGACTGACAAAAAAACTGAAACTGATTGGCCAAGGTGGAAAAATCCTTAAAAATGAGTCTTTCTGGTTGTGTGGTTCTGTTTTTTGCAGGACAATTCTCTGACTTTGTTTACCCAGTTCATCCCACAGCTGCCGACACTTGTCCGTCATGCCCGTGCCCTGCTGTCTCCATAGCGACAGACGAGGGTCCGCCATAAACTGCTCCGTTATGAGCGTCAGCATTCGGGCGCCGTTGGAGTCTCGCATTCGTAGCATCTCCCGCACCTGGAGAGTACAGGTTTAGTCACTGTATGTAATCCATAACAGTTTGCTCTTCCCTCTGGTACTGATGTGCGTCGTTGCTCAGCAGAATGTATTTCAGGAGAGAAAAAACACTTTGAAACTGTGTGTGACTGTATACGAGATGCACTGAAGATACAGTCAGCCAAATCATCTCCTGAGGTTAAACATAAACATAGAGACTCAACTAGGAAGCAAATCAAAAGCCAAGGGGAGGCAGGCAGCTCTGGCTGGAGCATACATGAGAGATAAGAATGTGTCCAAAATCAATGGAAACGATATAGCATGATCTCTGGCAACACACACACAACACACAAATCATCTAGTATACTTAAGGTTCAAAAGTTGACTCTAAGATGTTATAAAACTGACTGAACGCCAGTTAAAACTAAGCGAGGTAAGACTTATCAGAATATAAGTCAAGTTAAGTGGGCTTGTTTCACACAGACAAAGAGCACTGAGAAAGTGCATTTATGAAGATGTTCTCAGGGCCTGCAAGTGCGCTTTTTTGTTGTGCCATTTTCCCTGCGGGAAACCATACTTTAACGTACATGGAGACAAGAAGTTCATTGCAGAATGGACACAAAAGGGCACGGTCAACTGTGAATCATTTATTCTCTGGCAGTACAGAATAAGGGGTAGAATAGGAAGTAAGAAAGACGTAGGAAGAAATTCTGACTCAACTGTATATTGGGGCAAAATGTTGTAAAATTTAACACGAGGATCAGTTTAAATCATTATAAAAACTACTACTCAGCCTGTGAAAATAGGTGCACATTGTCTTCTGTGGCTTTTAAAAGATTTTGTTACACTTTATAAGATTGTTATTTTTACTTTCATTTTGGCTTCTTTTTTTTTTTTCCAACAGAAAGCCTGCGTTATCTACTCCAGGTGTTTGGGGGGGGCTGAATTTATCAGGTCGGTAAGGGTCTAATGAAAGACACCATTGCGTTCATTTGGAGTTTGACCAATAACTCTGGACTACAAGTTAGGATCTATCAGCCTCGGAGCAGTGAGAGTGAAGCAAAATAGTAAAACTGTGCTTTGTAGAACCAAAAGAATGAGTTGAAAGATGCGAAAATGCACCATAGAGTCGAGGGGAACTGCAGAGTTTGTGATAATCCCCCGTGGGGTCTTCAATGTGAGCAACCGCTTTCACATTTGAACCTCATTAGAACCATAGCTATTATAGGAATAAGCATTAGAGCTGCTTTAATTTGGACTGGAGTAGAGCTCAAAGCATTTCTTGTGATAACTTTTTAGGATTCTCCCTAAAATAATATTCTGTTGAATTAAGGAATCCCATATAAAATGGTATAGCTTTGTTTTTCAATTGTAAGAGTTTTATGTTTATCCTAGACACAAATGGTACATTTTAATGTAGTTTCAAAATGATCACTGGTGTGGCTACTGTTGAGAAAAACATTCATTTGGGGATTACCTCTAAATTGTGTTATTTTAGATTTTGGTTTCTTGACATTTATTATAATTTTTACAAATGAATCAATCAAAGCTTATGATGAAGCAGAGGCAGGAAGTAGTGATATGTACCTTAGCGAACATGGAGTTGAGCTGCTTGCCAGAGCCATAGTATCCCCCCTGGGATAGAAACTGTTTGACCTGCTCCCTGACTTGATCCTCGTCCAGATGCCAGCAGTTGTCATCATCAATGCTGGCGCCTGCAGTCGGGTCTGGAGCACCTGGGAATACACAAACACACACGCAACGCACTTAATGACAGGCACACACAACACTACACTGATAAAAAGATATACAGACAGCAATGCATGTAAGACTGAACCGAACTGAAGACAGGAGCACAATTTCAATCTAACATTAACATCCTTCTCACACCATCAAAACTGGTGTAAACACAGTTTAGTCTGTGTATTCACTCAGTCACTCCATTCCTTCCTGTCCTCAATTCGTATCCAAAGAAAAAAATAAACAGATGGTGACAATGGGAAATGGAGATTACTTTTGGA
This sequence comes from Xiphias gladius, assembly GCF_016859285.1. Taxonomy (NCBI): domain Eukaryota; kingdom Metazoa; phylum Chordata; class Actinopteri; order Istiophoriformes; family Xiphiidae; genus Xiphias; species Xiphias gladius. The sequence continues at coordinate 6,212,178 of NC_053413.1, forward strand.
CAGCCTCATTCACAAAAAAATAGGTTTCCTTTGCTCGATACTGACATTTCATCCAAGATTTAATCCTTTATTGCTGAAGGATAGTTAGCAATACCATTCTGAAAACAAAACAACAAAAGGAATCTGTAGTTCTGAATTCATTTAAATCAGTGCTGATTCTCACTGCTGTCATTCCTGTTTGTTTTAACATTTAACTTAAAGTGCACCTACGTGACACTTAAGCTGCTCTTTTTAGGCTAATCATTCACTGTGGGAAAATAAGGCCAACTTTATTTTTCTTCTGTTCTGTACTGAGTGGTTGTGTCTGAGTAATACTACACGGAAATGTAGATATGCTCTAAAGGGTGAAGCTGCTTTGAACTAGCAGGAAGTGAGCTGAGGAAAGCCCAGAGATGTGTTTCCAACTGGCCTGGGAGTATGCTGCAGCAAACAGCAAAATTCCTCCATCAAAGACAGCCTCGCTCCTGGGTGGACTGAACTTCAACCCCCATGATCCCCCTTGTCAAACACAGAGAGGAAGCACAGCGCGGGGCTTCCTGGACAGGAGAGCTGGAGAATGTCAACATTTAGCGAGGACGATGAAATAAATTAAGAGTTTTGTTTGGTGAAAGGATGTGTGTCGTTTTGTCGTTTCCCTGATGCATGTCTGGTGTGGTTCTCTTCCTCTTTTTCATCTCAATATTTTCTCCAGGCCTTTCATCTTTCCACTCCTTTCCGTCTCCTCTCTCCCATTTTCCTAAGTGCCATCCCTCCTGTCTCTTCTTCTGTGTCCCCTTCCTTTCCACAAATCTCCTTCTACCTTCTGCTGCATCCGTTTCGTCATTCAATTTCTTTTTCTTTGCTTTCCTCAACATACCCCTGCCACTGGAAGAAGGTACTGACTGGAGAGTTGGAACTACGAAATCAAACGAGCAATTTGAAGCCTGGTTTGCTGCTTCGCCGGAGTAATCAGGCGCTCTGATGTATGACAGCCTGTAGACTAGCATGCGGCATGTTTTAAGTCTGGAAGCTTTTAAGTCTGGCCTGTTGCTGTGAAGATACCAGCGCAGAGGGATGGACAGCATCTCCACAGAGCAAGAACTTTTCAAGAATTAGGAAAAACCTCTGTACTTTCCTATTGACTGCTCTGCATTTATGACATTAAAAAAAAGAACCGTGCTTTTTTTACTTGAAACCAAACAAAACATGGACCGAACATGTTGGCACAAAATTTCCCCTCTCACCATGGACCTGGTTGATCTCAGAGTTGGAGGAGAGGATTTCATCAGCCAGTTTCTGAGCAGTGGGCAGCACCTCAGTGTGGTGGGCTGTTATCAGATACTGGACCAGCTTCTGCAGCTGGTCTCTGTTCATCTGGAACAACGTCTCTGAGATGGGCAGCCGCAGCTTCACCTGCATTAGACACACACATGTAAATGACATGTGAACTTTCATTACTGTCAAGGTGTGAGCCTATGACTTAGTTTGCATAGCAGCAACTATTGCTTGGAAACTTCTAATCTGGGATAGGCTTTTGGTCTCACATTCTTTTAAAACACACAAATGCAAATACATCTAATTAAGTTATCTCCTTAATTAGGAACTCTAAGACCAAACCGAACTTTATTAACCCTTTAAACCCTTGAAAGCTGTATTTGTTCAGGTTTCATTTCCTTTATTTACAGACTCATATCACAGTTACTGCTTGTCTTAGGTAGGCATGCTACAAATTGTTATTTTTAGCATTATTTAGGCTACAGAAATGCCAGCATTTGGTGTGAGAGTGGCGCTATATGTGATCTAAGATCATTTCAATAAAAAAAGCCTTAATGCAATATGAAATTCTTAGGATCTTTTGCCTGTATGCTAATGTGTTTTTTAACACCACAAATGTCTGTATATGAAGGGATAGACGAGTGTTTCAGAGTTATAAGAACCACATTAATAAGGCATTCCATGTCTTAATAATTCTATGCTTTAGTAAGATTTAAAAAATGTATAGCGTAAAATAAAGAAATAAATATAGGAATTTTGTCACTCTATTTTATATTAGTTGAATTTAGCATGTACAAGTTTGAGTTTTAGCGACATAGTTCGCATTGTACTTTGGATGAGGAAAATGATGAAGTTAGATAAAACTATATAGTAGAAATATTACATTTTGGCATATCCGTTTCATTAGCCATTAGCAGTCCCACTTTGCGCTGCAACCATAAAAGTACAGACACCAAACTCTGGATTATTTTTTTTACTCCAGTAAAATAAGCATTGACTTATTTACACAACTTTTACTTGCTATTTATGGATGTTTATCCTCAATGGATGTTGGAAAGAGTGAGTTGCTGATTCCAGCATGAATATGAGTGTGTCTTTTCTGGTATGACTAAGTTATTAGATTACATACTATATGTTGTGATTATTACCTGTTCAGGCTTGCGAATCCGGTAAAGGGAGAGCGCCACCACATGCGCGCAATAAAAAATGTCCCGGTTCCCACAGCCACAGGTGACTGAAGTGATTTTGCAGCGGTCAAAGCTGATGGCCACCTTGTGGGTGACCTCTGGCTCTGACGATGTGGTGGGTTCAGTTACTGTGCCACTGAGGTGAAACCCTGCGAAGACACAAGAAAGAGGAGGGGAAGAGTGAGCTTTTATTGGCGTCAACATTCACTGGGATGGAAGTGAAATTAAAAATGTGTAACATGCACATTTGACTATCTTGACTGACATTTTAATAAGAATAGGAATTTTTTTTTCCAGCAGTGAGTGAAATGCAATGAAACCAGGACCAAGACTTTCCACAGGCATTAATGGCAACAGTATGAAATCAATAACATTTTTCAACTCCTTTGTTTTAGCTTCTACCTAGATCTCATGCATGGACTACCACGTATAAAAGCAACATAAGAGAAGAAGAGAAGGAGCATCTGTGGTAATTTGAGCTTCTAAAAACAAACAGTGAACCTTCAGTACAAAACACACATCTTAATAAGATGTCTCCACCAGGGCACTGTGCCATCTGATACTCTCTCCACCTCTCTCTTTATGTCGCCACGCATTCATGTGTGCGCATTGAAAAAGAACTTGCTATGGTGTGACCATTTCCTGCCCACACGCACTATCCACTCTGCCAGTATTGTAGGGGTAGTTGATTAAATATATGAACTTTAATTCTGCTTTGCATAGTTAACCTTTACAGCCCTCATAAACCAGGTAGACTATTTGCTGTTGGCCACTGTTTGGCTGTTGCTGAGCGTATGTGGCTGACCATTGTTTGTACTTTATGCGGTACATCAGGCATCGTTGGCTCTAGCTGGCCCTTACAAGCAGCCATTTGGCTGATTTGGCATGTCGAATTTGCTGGATGGATTCTGACCACTGACTATTGAGTCATTATTCACTTTCATGCATATACATGTCGGCCATCAGCAGTCAAACAGCTGTAGTCTTTGCAATGAGATCAACAGCAACTTTTTTCAGAGGATAGAAACTGACTGAATCAGCATTTGATGGTGCTATTCTAGCACTTTAAAAAGACTTCAGTGAACAAGATGATCCAATCCAATCTGGGTGACGTACCGAGAAAGTCATATGAATTTCTTCTCAAAGACTCGTTCCATAAACACGTTCCTTCCAATGGATCTCATGAAGAAATTACAGAGCTATTTAAAAAGGTATTGCACCCTTTTTCGAGGCTTAGCTAAAATGATATCGAACACCAGGTGGGCATCAAGCTGTGGATCTACATAAAGCATCATAAGAGGGAGGAAAAAAAATCTCTGCTATAGAACACCTAAAGGCTCTGTTCTAAGTCCTCTCCTATTTTGTATCTACGGTAGTAGTTGATATTATTGGCACCTCTGAATTTTTCAAGTACAGTATTTAGAAATAAATGCAAATTAACCAATGTTTTATAATCAAAATATTCTAATAAAATGTCCAAAGTTACTGAAAAAGAGAAAATTAAAAAAACTTGCATAATAGTGAAATAATACAAACACAAAATGCACCCAGGACACAATTATTGGCACACTTCACTAATATTTGGTTGCAGAACCGCTGCAAAAATGGCAGCCTCTAAATATTTCTTGTAGCCATCTAGAAGCTTCTTGCACCTGTCTGCCGGTACTTTCTGCGTTCAAGCTCTTTTAAGTTTGCAGGAGTCCTTTCTACAATGGCAGATTTCAGCTCTCTCCAAAGGTCTTCAGTAAGATTTAGGTCAGGGCTCATTGCTGGCCAGTTTACAACAGTCTATCTTTTCCTTTTCAACCATTCCTTTGTGCTGCTGGATGTTTGCGTTGGGTCGTTGTCCTTTGAGAGATCCAAGACCTTCACCTCAAACCTAGTTTCCTGACACTGGGTGACACATTTTGTTCTCATTTTGCCTTGGTAATCTTCTGATTTCATAATTCCTTTGATACATTCAGTGCTTTCAGTACCAGAGGCAGCAAAGCAGCCCTACAGCACAAAAGAACCTCCGATATGTTTTATTGTAGGTAGGGTGATCTTTTCCTTATCAGCTTAATTTTGTCACCTATAAACAAACTGATGCTCTGCGTTCCCAAAGAGCTCTACTTTGGTCTCATCTGTCCATAGAACATTATCCCAGAAAGACTGTTGCTTATCTATGAAAGTTTTGCAAAATTTTGTCTTTCCTTTTTGTGCCTTTCAGTAGTGGTGTCCTCCTTGGCCATCGCCCATGGAGCCCCTACTCGGTTTATTGTGTTGTGTATGATATGGGCTGAAACCACCACTCCAGATTGCTCCAGGTTAGTCTTGCATGTTGTTTTTTTTCCCGCAATCCACATCAGCCTTCCCAGACTTCTCTCAATGAGTTTCTTCTTAGCGCCACATCCTTGAAGTGACTTAACGGTTTTATGACTGTGAAACTTCTTGATAACATTACGAAACAGGGATTTCAGGATATTTGGCGTCTGCCCTGTAGCCTTTGGAATTGTTATGTTTTCTGATAATAGAATTTCTGAGGCTCTCAGACAGCTTTTGTCTTCACCAGTGTGAGGAAGAAACTGGAAAATATCAGCCCCTTTTTATGCAGTAAAACCGTTGGCTTCATTGGCTACTTCAGTTCATGTGAACACTGAAGGTTAAGCACCAGTGAGTCTTATGTTTTTTTATTTTCTTTGAGGAACTAATCCAAATTTTTAAAATCGACAGGGCGTCAATAAATGTGTCAAGTGTACATTTTATGTCTGTCTTTTTTATTTCACTTTAAGGAAGAAAAGTAAGGTAAAGTAAAGGTGGAACAAAAAGCAGGGTGAGCAAAAGAATAGTGAGCAGACAGGGGATAAAGGGGACGATATATGAGGAGAAATGTGAGAGGAGAACAGAGAATAGAGGAGGGAAGAATGTATCTGGTCTGTCCTGTCATCTCACACTGACAGGTCAATTATTTATGAGGTGAGGTGTGTGTGTGTACACATTGGATTACTGTATCTCACCAAACCATAGAAACCCACTGCTGCTTTCACAGCTAGAAAGACAGGAGAGAGAGAGAGAAACATAAAGGAAGGACGAGCAAGCAAACTGGAAAGCTTGGCTATTCTGGGCATGGGCTGAAAAAAAAGGAACATGTGTAAAGTTCTGACAAACTAAGAAACACCAAGGCAAACACACATTCACAGACATGAACAATTAAATTCTGGAATATGGGCCAGCATGGTAGAGCAGCCTAATAAGCGCATGTTAAACCATCTCCCTGGCAAAATCCCACAATAGGTTTTTCCAAACCAAATGTTGTAAACACACACACACACACACACACACACACACACACACACACACACACACACACACACACACACACACACACACACACACACACACACACACACACACACACACACACACACAGAAACTGAGAGCCAATGAACTGGAAACTGCTTTCACTACAACAAAATACGATGAAAAACTTCAGGAGAGTCGAGGAGCTAACTAACGTCCATGTGAAGGGTTGAAAAGGACTGAATCACACCGCTGAACGTACAGATTGTCACATGAACTGACCAAAGTACGTTGTAAACCAAGACCAAACTTGTCAGCTCACCACATCCAGCATCCCAACCGCCCACTTTTTTCGAACAACATCTCTACCTACCTCCCGGAATACTGACATGCAACTATAAAAACAATGACCTACAGATACAACAACTAAGACTGCATTCAGCCAAAAACAGCCTTGAGAAAGAGCATAGGTTCCTGTAAGTGTGCTGTTACATGTACAGGTAAGAAGAGAAAATATGATCAAGAAATTCCAGTTTTGATAATAATTTGTACACCTCATTGTGTAAAAGCTCGTTCTTATTATTTTTATGAACGTAACATCAGGCCAAAGATGGCTGTAGTGCTAAAAAGTCTGACCTGCTGTGACTTCATAAATGTAGCTGATAGTGGACACACTGAATTCTGATGATGAAATTGTATTTGATGTGTGTCAAGTCATTGTCAATACAAGATTTACTTAATAAAGTTGGTAATGGCGCCAACACCTGATACTAAGTTATTTTCACAACAGTCATTTTAAACTTTGTCTCAAAAATAAACAGAAACGGAATTATGCCATTCATGTTACTAAGTATCCTGTCTCCTGCCTGTACGATCTTGCCAGTATAAACTGCTGTGCAATGTCTTGGTGTCATGGACTTGCTAGATCATATTTCATTTTCTTACTAGTACCTGTAACAAATCTGTTCCAAAGCATCCCCCTGCAGTTTTTCGTCTGGATGTGGCCAAACCATCTGAACCAACAACCATCAAAAGCAACATGAACGCTGATCTACTGATTTACTGACCAACTGACCTAGCTGGCTTCATGCCAACCAACACAACTTGTTAACATGTAAACTTGCAACATACCTACACATGTCTACTGAACAGCCTCACAGATAATACTGTGAACTAACCAACATATCGATCAATTTCCAAAAGAGACTGACTGACCAGCACAAACTGTCCACTGAGCCAAACAGGGCATCTGACTATGACAGGAAGGATGAGCGTGACACGGAGAGAGAACAGACTGCAGAGGGAGAAAGAGAGGCTAATACATCTGCCAGTGATAGACATAAAGAGTCCTCCAAATTGTTGAAATCTCTCCCTCCCACTGAGTCCGCCTGTGCAACCAATCTTTGTGTCTTGCAGCGCATGGTAATATCATAAATGTCAGAAAAAAGGCTTTCCATTCCTTCCCCCTGTCTCTATAATGGATATACCTGTAGAGCCAATTTGCACTAACCACAGTTTAGCGTAAAGGAGTTCTAATTTGATCTTCCAGTGGTGAAATCATCGTAGCAGAAGGCAAATGTCGGGGGGGGGTGCATTTCTTAAAAGCATCGGGGGAACATTTTAGAGCTATCTTCCCTCTAGGCTGTCTAAATAATGTCTTGTCAGTCATCAGTCATCACTGCACTTGTCTCCTGAAATCCAGTCTAGCATTTCAGATGAGTGTAGAAGTTTTGATGGCAGATGATATTCAGCATTCAATCTTTCCCACAGCTGGGAGTGCTGCTTTCCCTTTTTCTCTTGGCTTCAAACCTAGCCCCCCCTTCTCTCTCCGTCTGTGTCTGTTAGGTTAAAGTCTATTGTTGCTTAGGCCACAGGGATGAATGTGACGGTGACACTGCTGCTCTTTTCACTTTCAATCAAGTCTAAAATGGCTCAGACACAGTTCACAGTCCGTCTGTCTGGCACCCCTCCCCTCTATCCTTGCCAGTTTCACACATAAAACCTGCAGCGATGCTTGGTTTAATTATCTGGTTAACAGTTTTTGGCTCTTCCCATGCAACATGGCAGTTCCTAACAGAGACATAGTGTCTAGCTCATGACACT